>NW_017264935.1:652948-689772 GCF_001329695.1 Rhodotorula graminis WP1
CGTGCGAGTCTCGTGTTTGGCTCGAGAGCTTTGCACCGCGTCGACGCTGAGTATGGAGTGCATTCAGCGCCGGCCGAGCGGCCTGAGCGAGAGGAAAGCGGGCCCAAGACAATCGACGACTCTGCTCCTCGGCGGCGGCGCTTGAGCACCTCCACCTCATCCGCGTTCACCTGGTCGCACCGGCTGCACCTCGTGCCACTCTAGCAGCACCCTACCGACCGTGCACCACCGCTGAGCGACCCGCCCCTCGCTCGCACGACTCGCAGCCCCGCCCCGCGTCTCTCATCGCCCCCTCGACCAACACCCGCGCCCTCGCTCATCGTCGTCGCCGTCGAGCGACCCGCACACGGCCGCCATGGCCTACAGCAACCAGCACTACCAGCCCTACGGCTCGAGCGCCCCGGCTTACGGCGGCGGCAGCTCGTCTCGGTACCCCTCTGCCCCCGCCGCCTCGAACCCGTTCGCGTCGGCGAGCGAGGTCGACCTGCACGCGCCGTACTCGTACGGGTCGGGCCCGGTGGCCGGCTCGACGACGTACCCGCCGCACAGCGGCACGCCGCCGACGGGCCTGTACCAGCACGACGACCGCGCCGGGTCGGCTTGGTCGCTCGACGACCACGATCTCGCTTCGGGCGGTGGCGGCGGCGGCGGCGGCGGGTACGACAAGGTGCAGCGCAGCGCCGACAACCCGTTCGCCGAGGGGTACAAGGGCGGGTCGTCGAGGAGCGGCGGCGCGGGGGGAGGAGGAGTGGGCTCGCGCAAGAAGTGGATCTGGATCGCGCTCGTCGCGCTCGTCGTCGTGGGAGGGATTGCGGGCGGCATCGCGGCGTGGAAGGCGACGTCGAGCAGCTCGTCGTCGTCGTCGTCGTCGTCTTCTTCTGGAGGATCGGGCAGCGGCAAGATGCAGTACATCGAGTGCGTCCCCTCTCTCCCTCCCTCTCGCCCTCTCTCGGCGTCGAGCGGGCCCGACTGACGCAGGTCCGACGCACCCGCAGCGGCACGGCCAAGGTCGTCAAGTCGAACCCGTCCGACCCGTCCCAGTTCGAGAAGGACTCGCGCCTCAAGCCCGCGTTCTGGGCCATGGCGTACACGCCCAAGAACGTCCTCGAGGAGTACGGCTGCGGCGCGACGCTCGCCAACGTCACCGAGGACATCCAGCTCCTTTCGCAGCTCACGAGTGCGTCCCCCCTTCCTCTCTCCCTCTCCCTCTCTCCCTCCCTCCCTCCCTCCCTCGCTCCCTCCCGTCCTCGCTCCCTCCTTCTCTCTGTGTCACCTCGAGCCAGCGCACAAGCCTGACCGGCCGCTTTCCTACGCCCTCCTCGTGCAGCCCGGCTCCGCACGTACAGCACGAGCTGCAACCAGACGCAGCTCACGCTCCAGGCGATTGAGGACACCAAGGTCAACATGACGGTCTGGATCGGCGCCTACGTCGGCGACAACTCGACCGTCAACGAGCAGCAGCAGCAGGACGTCCTCGACGCGCTCACGCTGTACGGCACCGAGCACGTCAGTGGCATCACGATCGGCAACGAGTGCGTCTTGCCCTTCCTCCTCCTCCTCGTGTCCTCGACGAGCCGGGAACTGACTCGCTCGCGAGCGCAGGTACGTCCTCGGGCAGGAGAACTCGGCCGCCTCGGTCCAGTTTATCGTCGCTCAGCAAGCCGCTGTGCGTCCCCTCTGTCTCTTCCCTCCCCTCTCTCGCCGTCGCGCCCCGTGTCTCACGACGTTCCCTCCCGGGACACAGTTCCGCACCAAGCTCGCCGCGCTCAACCTCGACAAGTCGCTCCCGGTCGGGACGTCGGACGCCGGCTCGTCGTTCAACGCGGCCCTCACCGAGGGCAGCGACTACATCATGGCCAACGTGCACCCGTGGTTCGGCGGGCTCGCGATCGACCAGGCGGCCGGGTGGACCTGTGCGTCCTCCCCCTCCTCCCCCTCCCTCCTCCTCCTCTCCCCCACCCTCACCGTGACTGACCTCTCTCTCTCTCTCTCTCGTTGCGCGGCAGGGGATTTTTTCGAGCAGAACGACGTCGTCCTCGCCGAGGCGGCGTCCAACAAGCCGACGGCCTACATTGCCGAGACGGGCTGGCCGACCCAGTCCATGACGCCCGAGAACGCGACCCTCGGCGCCGCCGTCGCCGGCGTCGGCGAGCTCCAGACGTTCCTCGACACGTACCCGTGCCAGGCCAACGCCAACCAGAGCTGTGCGTCCCCGCCCCGCCGTCTTTTTTCCAGAGCGCCCCTCGAGTCGTCCGTCGTCGTCCTCCCTCCCTCACCGAGCCGGATTCCTGACGATCCTGTTTGCTCTCTCCGTTCCTGCACAGACTACTTCTACTTCGAGCCGTTCGACGAGCCGTGGAAAGGTCCGTCACTCTTTCTCCCTCTTGCTCGCAGGCTTGCCCCAACCCGAACCCGAGCTGAACTCCCTCCCCTCCCCTCGCCGCAGAGCGATTCGGCGGCGTCGAGCCAGTGCGTGTCCCTCGCCCTCCTCTCTCTTCCCTGCGCACACGCACACGCATACGCGCTCGGGCCCGACCCGACCCGAGCTGAGCAGAGCTGACCTCGCCCTCTCGCCCTCTCGCGCCCTCGCAGTACTGGGGCCTGTTCGACTCGAACAAGGTGCTCAAGGACATTACGTTTCCTGACTGCCCGATCGACTCGACACATGCGTCGGGTTGAGGTCCTCGCTGTCGTCGCCGTCGTCATCACCGTCGTCCGCCCCCTTCCTTCCCTCCTCCCTCGTTGGCGCTCTCGTCCCTTTCCTCTATCGTCCCCCATCGCGCCCCTTCCTCTACAGACACTCGCGCACCCCCTCGTCCTGTGTAGGGCCCCCTCTCGTCTCACTGTTATACAACGCCTGCCTGCTTCCCCGCCGCCGTCGTCGTCGTCGTTGAGCTCGCGGCAAGGTCGAGAGGCTCTCGTCGCTCTCTCTCTCCAGGTCTCGCGGGCGTGCTCGGCATGGCCGCGGCTCGCTGCCGACCAGGTTTGACGCTGCGGTGCCTGCACGAGGGCGTGACTGTTTCTCGCGCGCTGAGAGAGCGCCGAGCCTGGCGCTCGCGCGCGCGCCGCTCGAGCCTCTCAAGCTCTCGGGCTTCCTCGCTCTCGCTCTCGCTCTCGCTCTCACTCTCAGCTCTCGCCCACGCACTCGGTCGTCCTTGGCACCTCGTTCAGTTCATTGGGCACTCTGCGGCGGCTGGGGCGGCGGCTCGTCGTCGTAGTAGCGCTGCTTCAAGGCGCGGTACTTGCGCAGGCTGTACATGGCCTCGAGCTCTGCGCACGCGGTTCGTGCGCGTCAGTGCGCGTGTCGTCGTGTTCGCCCGAGAGGACGAAGAGAGAGGACAGAGGGAGAGAGGGGGACGCACCGGCCTTGATGTACTCGGCCTTGCGGATCCCCTCCTCGAGTTTGGGCGCGTCGGCGCCGACGTGCCCGAGGAAGCAGCGGTGGAGGCGGTCGTGGATCTTGTACTGTGTGCTCTGGGGCGTGTCAGTGCTTGGTCGGTAGAAGGAGAGAGAGAGAGAGGTTGGGGGCGCACGGCGGGATCCGGGTACTCTTTGCCGAGGAGGTGGAGCTGCGGCGAGGAGGAGGAGGGCAGGGTCAGCGCCGTGGCCTGGTGAGCGGCTGGGGCACCTCGAGAGAGCCACCGCCTCGTGCCCGGGTGAACTCTCGTGCTGCCCCGACGCGCCGATGACGAGCACAGGGCGAGGTGGGGAGGCTCGCGGACCGATGAGGGGAGGGGGGGGGACGCACCTCTTTGTACAGGGCGCGGGCGCGCAGTCGGAGCTGGTGGAGGCTCGACAGCTTGGGCGGTGGTGGGGCTTGGCCGGAGGGGGGGCTGGCCAAGCTCTCGAGAGTCGAGGGACGACCAGGAGCGAGACGAGGAGCGACGTCGGCTTGGCCCTCCCTCGTCCGCTTCACCGCTGCAGTCCCGATGCCCTCGCACGCCGAGCTGACGGCCGCCCTCGCGCGCTACCCAGCCGCGCTCGAGCTGCGCGCCTCTGCCTCGCCCCGGACCTCCGCCGACCTCGTCGCCCTCGACCAGTGGTACCGCGGTGCCTTCTTCGACGCGATGCAGCTGGAGGCGCGCACGAGGGCAGCAGCTTCTTCGGGCGAGGACGAGGGAAAGGGCCGAGAAGGAGAGCGCGGCGAGGACGACGACAACGACGACGACACGGCGTGGCTCGTGCGCCTCATGGACTGGAAGCTCGCTGTGCGTGCGCCTCTCTCTCGTGCCGCACACGTACGCAGACCGACTCACTCTCCACCCCCCTCCCCACACCACAGCGCGGCAAATGGCGCCCGCGCCTCCAATCCCTCGCAGCGTCCAACCCTCCGTCGTCCATCCGCGCCGCCCTCTCCACCTCCCTCGCCGCCCTCCCCTCCCCCTCCTCCTCCTCCTCCTCCTCCGGACAACAAGCCGCCCTCGACGCCCTGTGCACCCTGCGAGGCGTCGGCCCCGCCACGGCCTCTGCGGTCCTGAGCGCGCTCGACCCGCAGCGGCACGCCTTCATGAGCGACGAGGCGCTCGATGGGGTCCGGGCGCGCGCCGAGGGCGAGCCTGGTGGCGCCGAGGGTGCGAAGCGCGAGTACACGGTCAAGGCGTGGAGGGAGTTTGAGAGCGCCATGAGGGAGAGGAGAGACGACGAGGGGTGGGAGAGCGTCGAGGAGCTCGAGAGGGCGCTGTGGAGCTGGGCCGTCGAGCGCCGGTATGGCGGTGCAGCTGCGGCACAGGACGACGACGAGGGTGCGTCGTCGTCGGCGACAAAGGGCAAGAAGAACAAGCGCTCGAGCAGCAGCGGCGGCAGCGGCGGGACTGCAACCAAGAAGCGCAAGTCGACCTGCCCGTCTCGCGCGCGCCGCTCTCGAGAGAGACGAGAACTGGTCTTTCTCCCTCGCTCGCTCGCCCGTCTACGCCCCCCTCCCCATCTCAATCCCGGCACTCTACACCCTCCTCCCCCTCTCGACCGCCTCCTTGAGCCCCTCCACCTCGTCGAGCCTCTCGCGCAGGAGCCCCTTGTCGCCCTCGACCGTGCCGCCCTGGGCCCACGCCGTGCGCGACAAGGGGCCGACCGACATGGCCGTGTAGGAGCGCAGGAGCGCCTCGACGCCGGTGGATGGCGCGGTGGGCGCGGGTGCGGCGGACGAGGAGGAAGAGGAGGAGGAGGAGGAGGAGGGTGAGGGTGGGGCGAGGCAGAGGACCCAGATGGCGTCGTAGCCGCCGGCTGCAACGACGAGAAGAGTGTCAGCGCGTCCTCGCACACGTCAGCGTCTCGAGAGCCGAGCCAAAGACTCGGCTCCGCAGGCGCATCTCGAGAGAGAGGAAACGAGCCCGACGCACCTCCCGGCACGCCTGCCCCGACAACGCCCGGCAGCGCCGAGCACGCGTCGAGGAGCCGAGTCTGCTCGGGCGGCTCGATCGGGACGCCCGACGCCGAGCCCATGTACCGGATGTGGTTGCGGATCGTCTGCCCGGGAGAGGAGAGGAGGTCAGTGCGGGACGGGCGAGGGAGGAGGAGGAGGAGGGAGGGGAAGGGGACGCACGAGGATGTCGTTGACGGCGTTGGGAAAGGGTGTGCTCGAGGTCGTCCACTGTCGAGGGGGAGGAGGGTCAGGTGACTCGAACCTCGAGCCGGGAAAGAGAGAGAGAGAGAGAGAAAGAAGGAGAGAGCGGACGCACCTCGCTCGCCGGCAAGCCCGCCAACCGCCTCACCTCGCCCTCGTACGCCTCCCTGTCCTCCTCGGCCGCGCTCGCGAGCGCCGCAAACGTGTCCCTCAGGCGCGCGTTGCTCTCGCCCAGCTCGCGCCACACGCGCTCGGCGTCGCTCGGCTCGGCCCGCTTCCACGCGAGCACCTTGCCGACCATCGAGGGCGTGTTGGACCCGGCGTCGACGTCGGCGAGGAGCAGGAGCGTGTTGGGCGGGAGCGCGAACGACGAGACGGACCCGGCGGTCGAGGAAGAGGCCCACGCTGGGTTGCTTGACGGCGACAGGGCGGCGAGGAGGTCGGCGCCCGTGATCTGGAGGACAGAAAGGACCGAAGGCATGTCAGTTTGTGCGGCAGAGACGGTGCCGAGAGCGGAAAGAGGGGGCGGGCCGACGCACGGTCGACTCGCGAGACGAATTGGGGCTGAGCAGGTCGCCGAGGCACTCGACGGCGAACCGGCGGTACGTCTGGCTGCCGTAGATGGCCGTCGACACGTCGAACCCGCTGCCGACCTTGCCCTGCGCGAGCGAGTGCACGTACTGCGCGAGGTTGTGCAGCAGCTCGACCGTCGCCGCGTCTGGGTTGGGCAGGCGGCCGTGCTCGGACGCGGTCGAGGCGTCGTCGGGTGCGGCGGTCCAGTGCAGGACGAGCGCCGACGTGAGCGACGTGACCATGGCGGCCGACGAGCCGAGGCCCGTCTTGTGCACGTCGCGGATCGTGCAGTGCAGCGGCGCGAACGGGATGGGCGTGTCCTGCGGGTGCGCAGCTCAGGGTCAGTGGGGTGCTTGGACTTCGAGTCAAGGGCAGGTAGAGCGGCAAGGAGCTCACGGTGCGCGACTGCGAGTAGAAGTCGTTCGAGCCGACGATGGTGACGGCGAGCGGGCGGAACGAGGCCGACGGGTTGAGCGCGCTCGCGACCTGGAGCGCCGCGCGGACCGACAGGTGCACGAACGAGTTGGAGGCGGACCTGCCGGTTACGAGGTGCAGGGTCAGCTCGCGGGTCGAGGGGGGAACACGAGGAGAGGGTGCGAGCCCTTGGTGCCCAGCTCGAGCCACGGCACGAAGGCGCACGAGAGAAGAGTGGACGCACCCTTGGCTCTTGTCCTCGTCGACGGTCCACTCGCCATCGACCCTGCGCGCCTCGTACCTCCACCGCCCGTCGTCAAACTGCGGGCTCACGACCTCGATCGCGAACCGGTCCCGCTCTGCCGCTGCGCCCGCCTCGCCCGCGTGCCGCTCATCGACGACGGTGAAGAAGCGCGAGGGGGTCGCGACGACAAAGCCCTGGTGGGCGCGGTCGAGGACGAGGTAGCCGCCGGCGAGGAACACCTTGCCCGGGCACGACACGCCGGTTGGGGCGCGGCGCTGGGCGGTGGTCGGGGCGGTGGCCATGCTGGCGGGCTGTGGTGCGGCAGAGAGCTGTCGGCTAGCTCTGGGTGCCGGCTGAGAGCGAGGACAAGGAGGTTCGACTCTGATGAGACTCGTCCGGCGGCGAGCCTTTGTGCGGCCCTCTCGCGCAGCTGGGTCGACCATCGCTTCGCCAGCAGCTCTCGAGACAGTACTGCAACAGGACGCGCGACCGTACAGCGAATAAGAAGCGAGGTGAGGCGCACTCGTCGCTCGCTCCTCTCCCTCTCTCGCTCCGAGTCGAGCGTTCTCGCACCGAGCCCGACTCGCACAGACGCACAGTTTCCCTTGCACAACCCAGTACACCCTTGACAGTCCCTCGTCCCTCGCTCCCCGCTCACGGCCTCCATCCCGAGCGCTGCACCCACTCGTCGAACGTGCTCGCGCGAACGCCCAGCTCGCGACTCGGGTCGTCGGCGCGCGAGAACATGCCGTACGCCGTGTGCTCGGCCGGCGTCGTGTCGATAAAGCTGTGCGCGAGGTCGAGAGCGGCAGGTCAGGGATGTGCTCGACGAGGAGGAGCGCGAGAGAGGAGAGGACGCACTCGAACATGTCGCTCGCCGCCGCCTCGAGCACCTCGCCAAAGGGCTTGCCGTCCATCATGGCGTGCAGCTTGTCCTTCGACAGCGGCTCCCACACGGCCTTGTCGCCCGTCGCACGCTCGATCCCGCGCACAAGGTCGGCCGTGGAGCAGTGAGCCATGACCGGGTAGACCTTGCCCGACGTGAGCGACAGGGGCTTGTTGAGGACGGCGGCGGCAAAGACGCCGAGGTCGACGCTCGAGTCGGTCCAGCCGACGGCAGGGTCGGCGTGCTGCGACATGAGGGCGAAGCGGATCGTGCCGTCGGCTGCGGGCTCGTGCGCGCGCGAGTCAGTGCCGGCGCTCGAGTCGAGAGGATGAGGACGAGTCGACGCACGCTTGCGCTGCGTGTACCACGGGAACGACATGTTGCTGTAGAAGCCGCCTGCCGACCGGGAGAAGGAGAGTGAGTCAGTCGCTCGATCTGCGAGACGAGGAGAGGTTGGAGGGGAGCGCACCTGGAAGGAGGACCGTGACGTGCTCGAGCTGCTCGCGCGCGTACGTCTCGATGACGGCCTTGCCCTCGAAGTGGAAGATGCGCGGGAACTTGCCGCCGCTCAGCTTGGCGACGCTCGGCAGGCCCGACCAGATGAGGTGCTCGACGCCGGCGGCCTGCGGTACATGAGCTCGTCAGTTCGTGCTGCTGGACAAGACGAGGGTGCAGAGAGAATGTGGGAGGGTGACGCACCTTGACGGCGTCGACGAGGTTCTTGCCCTGCTGCACCTCGCTCGGCGAGGGCGTGGTCATTCCAAACACGGCGTGCGCGCCCTCGAGCGCCGTCTTGAGACCCTCGACGTCGTCAAGGCTCGCCTGCACGACCGTGAGCCGGCCGGCATCGACCTCGGCCTTGTGTTTGGCGAGGAGCGCCTGCGCCTTGTCGCCCGACGGCTCGCGCGTGAGGGCGCGCACGGTGTACAAGGTCGAGGACAGGGCGGCGGCGACGACGCCGGAGCCCTGGGAGCCGGTCGAGCCGACGACTGCGATGGTGCGGGTGGACATGGAGGTGATGTTGGGCGGGAAGGAGGTGAGTGAGGAGGAGAGGGAGAGGAGGAGAGGAAGAGGAGGACAGGAAGAGGAAAAGAGCGAGCTCCCGCACCGGTCGTAGACCTCGCCCTGCCGCGAGCCACTCTCTCCGACACTCACTCGCCGTCACAGCAAAGGGACCGACGACGGAGACAGCGCCAAAAGAGCGACGCGAACGAAGCGAGCCTTTGTTCCGCGCGCCGGACGGCTCGAGCGAGCGAGACGCGTCTCGCCGCTGGATTGCTTCGACGCGCGTCCCTGTATGCGCTCGAGAAGGGAGACAAAGACAGAGATGGAGCGAGCGCATGCAGCCCTCACGCGCAGGCGAGCGCCGCCGAGCTCGTCGAACGAGGAGGATCTCGAGACGGGGGAGGAGGGCACCGAGAGTGGCGAGGCCGGTGGCTGCGCTGCGCAGCCTGTAGCAAGAGAGCCCAAGCACCTCGTAAGCCAGCTCGTGGCTCTGCTCGTGCTGCTCAAGGGAGCCGTCGCGGTGGAACGACGACGACGACGACGCGGCCTCGCTCTTCCGTTCGTCACACCTCGACACCCCGGCCCAATGGCGAGCGCAGCACCAGCCCAGCCGGCACCGACCGCAGCACCGCATCAGCCCACGACGGCCAACCCGCAGCTGCTCCCGCTCCAGGAGGTGCGCCTCATCATCTCCCTCGTCCCCTTTCCTCCCTCCTCCCGTGACGGCCAGCTGACGAGGGCTTGCACACGCACACAGGACGACGAGTTTGAGGAGTTCCCCGCTGAGGGTGCGCCCACTCGGCCTCACCCGCTCGAGGGACACCGACTGACCCTCGTCCGCCTCACCGCCCCCTCCCTCTCCCCACCCGCTTCTCCTCCTCGCCCGCCCTGCCGCTCAATCTCGCTCGACCGCACCCTCCCGCACGCGTGCACGCAGACTGGGACGAGAAGGACACGTACGCGGCGTCGCTCGCGGCCAAGGCGGGCGGTGCGACCCAGGGTCCGGAGGGCGTCAAGGCGCTCGACTCGTTGTGGGAGGACGACTGGGATGACGACGACGTCGGTGACGACTTTTCGGTCCAGCTCAGGTGCGTCGCGCCGAGTCCCTCTTCTTCTCTCGGGGGTGGTCTGGCGGCTGCTGTGCGCGGCTGCCCGCTCTGCCTGCTGCTCGAGGTTCTACGCCAGCCTTGCTCACAAGCCCTCTCCTCCCGCACGCACAGGGGCGAGCTCATCAAGCAGCAGGACCAGATGCAGTCGTGAACGACAAGGAGGAGAGAAGGAGGAGCAGGGACGACCACCTCGGCCGTTCCATCGTCGTCGCGCCCGCCGTGTTCGAGGACCCGCCTTGCGAGCGCCCTCGCTGTAACCATCGCATGTTTCGTTCGTCTCTCTCTTCTCTCTCTCGGTTCGGAGAGGCGAGCCGCTGTCCTCGCGGCGGGCTTGTCGGCGCAGCCGAGCCCGACGAGCTGCTCGCTCGACGAGAGCGATGGCTGAGAGAGCTCGTCGCCGCCTTTCGAGTTCGAGCCTGGGCTCGCCGAGCTTCTCGTCGAGAGGAACCACTGCTGCGAGAGCTGCGCCCGAAAGAGAGATCTAGAGAGAGACGGTTCTGCGCGGCGAGGCAGAGGAGATCCGGCGCTCGCACACAGTTTAGTTCACGACGATGCGGCTCATTACTGTACTGTACAAGAGCGCTTGCGCCCGACAGAGCAGCAGACTCTGCGGAAGAAAAAGCCGTCCACATCGCGAGCGAGCGAACGACGGCTTCCCAGCTCTCGCTCTCCACAGCTGCGCACCGCGCCCGTCTGGACCCAGCGCTCGCTGCGTGGCTGCTCCTGCACTGCTGCTGCCCGCCGCCGCCGTGCGCGCACGCGCTAGCGCCCGTCCTGCGCACCCTGCCCGCCCCTCCTCCGCTCGAGTCGAGCGAGAGTGCTCTCCCCTCGTCGCGCGCTAGCTCTTGCGGCTCTGCGCTTGTTCTGCTGCGCCCGGCTTGCGGCTGTAGACCGGCGACAGGAGGCGGCCGGCCCTCGTTCGCGCACTCAGGTTCGTCCGAGTCGTCCTTTTCTCGTTCGTCGCCCTCGTCCTGTTGCCGGTCCACCTCGCTGACCTCCTTTGCCTCGTCCAGATCGCTCTACTCTACCTCTCGCCCCTGGCGCGTCGCCTATCTCGCCCGTCGCCGACCCTGGCGCGTCGCCTATCTCGCCCGTCGCCGACCGTCATGAGCAGTCCGCCCGCCTCGTCCGCCGCAGGCCATCGTCACGAGCAGGGCGACCCGCTGTTTCGTCAAACGCGAGCCGTGTACAGCTTTTTCAAGGACCCGGTCGGCGTCTCGCTCCACCGCAAGCACTTTACGTCCGAGGAGCTTGCGCGCCACAACGCCGCCTCGCTCAACCAGAGAGCGGTGCGCGGGTCGAACAGCGCCTTGCAGTCGTGGGACCAGATGTCGCAAACCCAGCACGAGCTGCTGGTCGAGCTCCTGCTCAAGTACTACTGCGAGTCGAGGGCCAAGCCGGAGAACAACGAGTGGCCTGTGCGTCGTCCGTTCCTCCTCCTCTTTCCTCCCTCCCGAGTCCGTCTACTGACGTCGGCCCCGAGCACATTTCCTTCCCCGAGCTGGGCAAAGAGATCGACTACCGGACGATCGCGCAGGCGCGCAAGTCACAGGTGCGCTCAATCTCGCTGTTGCGCACGAGCTCGTGCCCGTCATCTGACCTTGGGCCTCGTATGTGCAGCTTCCCGCCCATGTCCCCGACCCCTTCCAGCGACTCAACATGCTCCTGAGCCTGCTCACCACGCTCTACAACTCGCCTATCGACGAACGCGAGTTCGAGGCGTTCGAGGACATGCGTCACGTCATCGGCGAGGCGCGCAGGCAAGTGACGAAGGCCAGGAGCACCAACCCGTTGCGCGTTCTATTCGCCCAGCATGCCTTTGACGCTGCCGAAGAGCGCCTCGACGACCGGCTTGAGACGGCCAACGCGGCGCGCGAGGTGCGCCTCCAGCAGGTCAAGGCGGCCATGTCGCTCCTCCACGACAAAGCCGCGCTCTTGCCCGACTGGTCCAACGTGGCGCACCACGCCGCCGTCGAGGTCTACTTCTCGCATCTCGACTACAAGCAGCAAGCCGCCGTCGTCGCCCAGGTCCGCGAGTTTGTCTTTGCGGCGTGCGAGGAGCGGGCCGTGCGAGGCGAGGCGCTCAACCCGGACCACCATGCGCGTCCCTCTCTCCCTCACTCTCTACATCTCTCCCTCTCTTTCTCTCTCCCTCTCCCGTGTCGACCTTTCTGGCGACGAGGATCCTGACGACGCCCTTGCCCGCCGCCGCAGCTCGCCGAGATCCTCAACGCGCTGCGGGCGCACCACCTCGGCCACACGCTGTGCGCCGTTCGCCTAGCGTCGATTGTCGACTGCTTGGAGTTGCAGGATGCGCCCTCGCACGTCGTCGAGCACTTCCAAGCCGCCCACCACCAGTTCTGCAGCGTCGAGTGCACCGACCTGTTCTCGCACCTCGCCCTCACGCAGCAGGTGTACGCCGTCTCCAAGCTCCGAGATCTGCTTAGGCGCATCCAGACTGAGCCGTTCGAGGCTGAGCAGGTGGTGCGTTCCCTCACCTCTCCTCCCCCGGTCCCCAAGCCGAGCGAGGTCGAGACCGCCTGTTCCTGACGCTGTCCTTCCTCGTCTGTGCAGGTTGACGAGCTCGCCGCCATCCTCCCGATGTACTCGGAAGATTCGTCGAGCTGGAAGCACGCACCCAAGGTCCGTCCTCTCGTCCCCTGTCCCTCCTCACTCGCGCGTCCTCCTCTGACCCTCTCCCTTCTTCAGGTCGACGACCCTCCCGCCTTCCTCCACTCTCTCGCCCACAGCGCCTCGACCCGCCACGCACCTTTCGGCGCCGACTCGACGAGCTCGGCGACGTCGAGCCGCTACTTCCCGCAGGCGAGGAGCGCGAGGTGGTAGAGCGAGGACCGAGCGGCGGCGGAGCGAGGGGCGAGTGCAACGTGGGTCGTTCGAGCTCCACGAGGGCCCCGAGTCGGGAGAGAGGACTGGAAAGATCTCGACGACTCGTTCGAAGGCGCTCAAGCGTCGAAGCACGCGAGCGAGAGCTGGACTCGGAGGAGGAGGACGAGGCGGGCGACAGGTCTCGCGGCCAGCACGTTTGACGTAGCGCGCAGTCCGCTCTGTGAGAGTATCATGCAGCTCTCGGACGCACTGCCCCGGCCGCCCGAGGTCGACGTGGTGCAGCAACCACCTCGTCGCCGCCGGTTCCCGCTCGCGCTCGCACACGTCCAGCTACTCGCGCAGCATGGCCGACAGCCCGCGCAGGAACACGCAGGCCAACCGCCAGGCTCGCCGAGCACAGCCCTACGCCCGCCCGTCGCCTGCACCAGAGCCAGAGGCTTCGACCCCGGTCCGTCCTCCCATCTCGCTCGCCCTCTCTCGCGGCCTCGACACGCGAGCTGACCGTGTGAGCATGCCGCGCAGTCTCGTCTGAGAAGCCTCCTGTCCTACGTGTCGCCCTTCCGCTCGGCGCGCAAGCGCAAGGAGCCGTCGCCCGCCCCGCCTTCGGACGACGACAGCGACGACCACGCGCGCATCAAGGACGAGCACGACTCGGCAGAAGACGACTTTGCGTTGCATGGCAAGGTCCTGACCCGCTCGGGCGACGTGCGTCCGCTCTTCCTCGCCCCTCTTGGTGTCCGCCTCGCCGACCCCTCTCTCCCTCCCCCGCCGCAGTTCACCGACAACGTTCCCGCGTCGCCCTCGCCCTGGACCGGCTCGAGCACCCAGCGCTCGATCGGCTCTTCCCTCGCCTCGTCGGCCACCATGCCCAACCTCGCCGTCCTCGCCGCCGCCGGGCCCTCCACCTCCTCTTCCAACCTCACCACGCCGCACCTCCCCGGCGCCCTCCGCCGCTCGCCCAGCCACGCCGCCGGCAGCACCGCGCGTTACGCCGACGTGCGCTCGGCCTACGCGGCCACGAGCGCCCTCGAGTCGAGCTCGACGCACGCGACGCAGGAGCTCGCGCGTTTCTTCCAGGACAAGGCCGACCGCGGCGAGGACCGCCTCAGCGCTGTCGAGCAGGCCGGCGTCTTCCAGTTGATGCAGCGAGGTGCGTCCCTCGATTCGCCCCCTCAGTGACCCGCACGTCTAACGCCATGTCGCTGCCTGCAGCTCAAGCCGAGTCGTCCCTCCCGACCGCCTTTACCCCCAACTTCCGCTCTGCCTCGGCCCTCCCTCCCGCCCAGTCCGTCGCCTCGTCCTCGTCCAGCTCCGTCTTTGGCGGCCCCGCCTCGGTCGCCGGCAGCGCCATCCCGTCGTCCGCCGCCAAGCGCCGCCGGCCCATCTACGTCGGCGCCGGCTACTCGTCCCGCCGCCGCCGCGCCACGACGCTCGGCCTCGCGTCCACCACCACTTCCACTTCGAGCCTGAGCGACGCCGCGCTCGCCGACGGCAAGCGCCGCCGCACGGCGACCGACCGCGGCGACGAGGACGACATCCCGCTCGCGAGCCTCGACGACATGGTCGCCTCGCCGTCGCGGTTCGCCGCCGCCGCCGCGTCGGCTCCGGCGTCGCCTGCACGCACGAGCATGTCGGCGCCCGCCTCGGTCGCGCCCAAGCCTCGGTTCGGCAGCGCGTCGGGCTCGGGCTCGAACGGCGTCGGCGCGAGCGCGAGCACGAGCACGCCGGCCAAGCCCTCGCCGCTGTGGCAGGTCAGCGGTGAGTCGGCGACGCCGACACCGCCGCGCAGCAAGGCGGCGGCGCCCGTACCGTCGTCGTCGTCGACGCGCGCGGCCGACCTCGTCCTCGAGGTGATCCGCCAGGACGACGCGGCGCGCAAGAAGGCGCTGCCTGTTGCGGCGACGGCGGCGAGCGCGGGCAAAGGCGCGATCTTGAACCCGTATGCGGGCGAGGAGAACCCGCTCGCGATGGCCGGGCGCGTTGGGAGGAAGGACAAGGCCGTGCGTCCGCTTTCCCCTTCTCGCCTTCTCTCCTCTCTCTCCTTCAGTCAAGCCCTTTACTGACAGATATTGTCGCCGCCGCAGCAGACGGTCGAGAGCCCCAAGCCCAAGCAGCGCGTCGACAAGGTCGTCGCCGAGGTCGGCAAGCTCAAGGACGTCTCGGACGTGTCGCCGCTCGAGCAGCTCGAGCGCACCATGCCCGCCGTGCGTCCACTTCTCTCCTTCGACCTCGTTGCGCGTGTGTGCGTCGGGATCGTCGCTAATCGTCGTCGAGGTTGCAGGAGTACCGCCGCGAGACAAAGTGCACGACCAAGCCCGCGTCGCCGCCGCCTGCGCCCAAGCCCGAGCCGTCGGCCGCCGCGTCCGCTCCCGCGCCCGCGACCGCCAAGAGCAAGGGCAAGAAGGCCGTCGCCGTCGTGACGCTTTCGTCCGAGGAGGAGGGCGACGAGGAGGAAGAAGAGCGAGAGGACGAGGGCGAGGACGAGGAGATGGGCTCGGGCGCCGAGGTGCAGGACGGTGACGAGTCGGAGGAGTACGAGCTCGACGACGACATGGCCGAGGCCGAGACCGGCGAGGAGGAGCAGGAGGAAGACACCCTTCCCACACCACCCGCGTTTGCGCCCGCTGCCCAGACGCCCTCCTTCTCCTTCGGCGCCTCGTCGCTGCCCAACCCGTTCTCGACCTCGACCGGCGGCGCCTTCTCGTTCGGCTCGGCCACATACGTGCCGTCGTCCCAGCCCGCCTTTTCGTTCGGCGCGTCGACCTCGTCCACGCCGTCCTTCTCGTTCGCCCCTTCTTCCGCCTCGACCGCCGCCCCCGCACGTGCCCCGAGCGGCCCCTCGAGCGACGACGCCCAGGCGCTGCTCGCCTTTTCGGGCGCCGGTGCCGGCGCGCCGCAGCAGCGCCCGCTCACGCCGCAGGAGGCCAACATCCCGCCCGAGCCGCCCGTCTTCCCCGCTCCATCGTCCTTGTCGACGGCGCCGTCGCCTTTCAGCTTCGGCGCCGCCTCCTCGTCCACCGCCGCCGCTCCCGCCGCCGTCGCCGGCAACAGCGCCGACGCGGCGCAGGACCCGCAAGCCGCCGCGCGCGCCCTCCCGAGGCGCGAGCTCGACCTCTCGCGCTTCTCGTTCGCCGGCATTGGCGCTCGCGCGAGTGCGACGGGCTCGGACAAGGCGCTCGAGGCGGTCAAGGACCTCGTCAAGGGCATGAGCCGGAGCGAGCTGCCGACCTTCTCGTTCTGAGTGAGCGAGGGTCGTCGTTCGGAGGGGGGCCGGAGCTATTCGAGGCGAGGGCGGTGCGACTGTAGCGAGGCGCGAGGAGGTGGCTATCTTTGCGAACACGGTCGAGGTCTTGCTCTCTCTCTCTCTTTCTCGCGCCCGAGGTCGCTCTCGCTCGAACCGCGCACCGAGAGATCGAGTACGACAGAAATGGCACGGCGAACAACAAAGAGCGTCTACTAACAAACAGAGAGAGAGAGAGAGAGAGAGATGCACGTCCCCTCGCGGTGGGTCCTGCCCGTCGCCGCTCAGTCCATGAGGAGCAGCTCCCACGCAGCGAGCCCGCCCTCCCAGTAGCCGACGCCACCCGTGCGCTGCGCCTTTGCGCGCCCCATCGCGTACAGCCGGTACTGCTGCGACACCATGCTCCCGGCGCCGTTGCCCGCGCCGAGCGGCGTCGACGACGACGAGGGGCGCGAGCTCGGCGGGCGTGGGCCGACCGCCGCTGCGGCCGACGGCGTCGATGAGAGGCCCGGGACGTGCGCGACGAGCGGCTCGCGACGAGGGGTCGAGCCGGCGCGCGAGGGGGACGGGTCGGACTCGGAGGACGAGGAGGGCGGGGAGGGAGGCGCTGAGGGAGGGAGGGACGCGAGCACGGTCGCGACCGAGAGGGCGTGGCGCAGGCGGAGGAGCGACAGCGAGTGGCAGTGACGTTCAAAGTAGTCGAGCGAGTGCGGGTCCGCCTCGTCGACGAGCGGGCCGTCGCCCTCGGCGGCGACGGGTCCGTGCGCCGCAGCGACGTCGTCCCGCCGCTTCGACTCGATCTCGCGCTCGTCCTCGCGCTCGAAGGGCGCGGTCGAGAACGACAGCTGCAGCCCGTCGCCCGCCGTCGTGCCCGCCGCCGCCCCACCCTCGCGCTCGACGTCGCGCGGTCGCCCCCGCTCGCCCGACCTCGTCGCCGCATGCCGCGCGCGCACGTCGTCCGGCGTCGGGAGCTGGAGCGCGGCGCGAGAACGCGGCGAGGGCGGCGGAGAGGGCGCCTGAGAGACGGGGAGGGCCGGCCGGCGCGAGCTCGTGGTCGAGGTCGTGGTCGTGGACGACTCGCGGAGGAGGGTCGGGCGGACGGGCTTGTCGGGCGAGGTCGAGGGGCTCGAGCGCGACGCGGGGGACGTGGTCGAGGTCGGGGACGGGTGAGGGGGCGAGAGCTGGGCGCGCAGGGTCGGGAGGCCCGAGCGCGTCGACGAGCGACGGCGCGGCGAGGGCGACGACCTGCCGCTGCTGCGGTCGGGCGACGGCGGCGCGCGCTCGGACGACGTCGCCCAGGGCAGGTCGTGCTCTGCTGTCGAGGCGTTCGACAGGCTCGCAAAGCGCCGGCGGGGCGACGGCGTGCGCGGCGGGCTCGGCGGGAGGTCGCTCGATGTGCTCGCGGGCGAGAGCGCCGCCGCCGCCTCGCCGTCGAGCTTGGCCTCGCCGTCGTCGTCGCCGCGGTGGTCGACGTCGGGCGAGAGCGGTGGGAGCGACAGGAGGTCGTGCAGGGGCGGGCTCAGGCTGCGGCTGAGGCGGCCCTCGACGTCGCTGTCGTCGTCGTCCGAGATCCACGGGATGTGCTCGAACCCGGCGGGGAGGGAGCGGTGGCGGTCCTGCCTCGACGTCGACGCCGACGCGAGTTGAGGCGAAGGTGGCGGCGAGGGCGATCGGGACAGGTTGCGGTGCGAGAAGGGCGAGAGGGACGACTCGGCGAGGGCGATCTCGAGGACCGTCGAGGGAGGGTGCGACGACGACGGGGACGAGAGCGAGGCCTTTAGGGCCGGGGCGATGAAGGGCAAGTCGGGCGGCGTGTGTGGGAGGCCGTCGTCGTCGGTCGAGGCGCCGCTCGAGAAGCCGACGAGCGCGTCTTGGTCTCGACGATCGAGCGACGTGCGGCGCCGTGTCGTCCACGAGAGTATCGCCATGGTGGCCGTGTCGCGAGGCGAGAGATCGATCGGGCGAGAGGGCGAAGAGGCGGAAGAGGAAGAAGGCGAGATGGTGGTCGAGGTGGGGGTGCGACGGCTACCTCGTCGCGCTCGCAGCGAGCTTGACGTGTGCTTGGCGTTGGCGCAGGATAAGCGCAGGCGAGCCCTGCGGCGAGCAGGCGCGAGTTGACGTTGTCGACTCGATCCGGCTCGAGTGCCGGTGGGAGGCGCGAGCGCGGGAGGGAGTGCTCGAGGCGCGCGGCGGGTTCTTGAGCGCGAGAGCGGTGGTCTGCACGGTGGCGCAAGGTCAGTGACTGCAGAGGGCTCGGGCGGGAGCTCGATAGCGCGGGATCGCGGGCGTGCGCAACTCACCCTTGGAGCAAGCTGCGTCGGGCGCGAACTCGGGCGAGGTGGCTCGCGCTTGAATCTGGCGCGGCTCGCAGTGGCGAGAAGGAGGGAGCGAGAGAGGGCTGGCTGGCTCGTGGCGGCCGGGCAAGCAGAGTCCAAGGAGCGGGAGAGCGTCGACCGTGCCCTGCCGTCGCGACAGTCGGGCGACAATCGCGGGAGCGAGCATCGACCCCTCGGCGTCAGATGCGCGTGCTCGATGAACGATTCGACTCCCGATCACCCACTGCCGTCAAGTCTCGTAAAATGCGCCGACCCAACTCGGCTGCGCGCTGCAGAGAGCGGCACTCGCGCGTGGTTTTGCCCGGTCCCACGAAACCGGCAAGTGCGTGAACGAGCGGCTCGACCAACTGCGACCGAGAGCCGCGGTACTTGCACCGCCCCTCGACCCAGGATCGTGTGCACCTCGTCATCCTCGTCGAGTCCACACACTCTCTCGCGAACACCACTGCGCGCACCTGCTGCAGCCTCGCGTCTAGATGTGGGGCCTCTTGCTGGCCTCCTTGGCCGCCCTCGTCGCCGCCGTCGTCGTCTGGCAGGCGTCGCAAGAGCTCCTCCAGCCCCCCCGCCCTCGCTCGCTGTCGCCATCAGAGCGACCCTGTGCGACGGCGGGACCGGTACTTGCCGCACACCTGTCGAGCATCAACCTCGACGGCCTCACCATCATCCCCATGTGCGTCGACTCGTCCCTCCTCGTCTCGACCCCCTACCTCCCCGGCGGCTCACCTCCATCCTCGCGCGCAGCACCCGCCTGCCGCAAATTCGCGCCCGCATCCCGCTCCCCCTCCTCTCCAAGACCCTCGTCATCCACGCCGACCTCACCGCGTCCGAGCTCGTCTTCAAGCGCCTCCTCGTCGGGTCCGTCGCGACGACCGGGCGCGACATCGGGCGCGAGCCCGTCGAGCTCGCGGCCAAGGACCTCGACCTCGAGATGACGGGCAGCATCGGCCTGCGTCTCGCGCTCGGCCTGAGCAAGCCGGGCGCGACCAGGGCGCAGGACATGGTCGGCCGGGGCTGGACGTGGAAGCCGTCCGGCCGGCTCGAGCTCGCCCTGCGCGGTGCGGCGGCATCCGTCCTCGTCCAGCTCGTCCAGGCGCCCGAGGTCCTCGAGGACGTCGAGGTCAACGACTCGCACCCGTCGACGGCGCGCCTCGCGTGCACCTCGTCGACTTTCGTCCCCGGCACCATCTCGCTCCTGTCCCTCCAGGGCTTCTTCCCGTTCCGGTTCATCGAGACGGTCACGCACCACCTGCGCAACACGGCCCTCGTGCGCGTCCCGACCCAGCACCTCGTCGGGTTCCTCGTCCGCAAGGGCGTCGAGGGCCGCATCCCGACCGAGCTCCTCGGCGACCTCGCCCACTTTGTCGGCAAGCACGTCCACACCGAGGCGTACGGCTCGATCACGCGGCAAGAGCGCGACGACGTCCTGCGGCGCTTCTACCCGACGCCGCCGCCCGCACCCTCCTCCTCGTCCGCGACCAACCCTGCCCCGCGCAAGCACATGCGCTTCTCGGCCCTCTTCTACGGCGAGACGGTCCTCCACAGCATGTCGATCCCGGCGTCAAAGACGGCCGACGTTGGCAACGGCGACGCCGCGTCGTCGTCGTCGGCCAAGAAGGGCGAGACGCCCGTCGCCCTCTTTTCCCGCCTCGACGCGACCGGCCTGCGGTACACGCTCCTGTCGTCGCCGCTCCTCAACCAGGTGACGCGCGGCCCGCCAAAGGCGACGTTCGGCCCGGGCACGTTTGACCGCCTCGCGTGGTCCTCGGCCCACATCGAGCTCGCGCCCGCGCCCGTCACCCTCCTCGAGGGCTCGAGCGCCGGCCCTACCGGCCCCGGCGACGCAGCCTCGGCGGTGGCGCCGAGCGAGCGCGAGCTGGTCCTGCGCGTGCACGGCCTCGACGCGGCGCTCACTCTCGGCTTCCGCCTCGCGGCCGAGCTGCGCAGCGCGCCGAGCCTCCTCACGGGCCGCAAGACGCTCGAGGAGCGCGGCGTCGCCGTGACGCGCATCGGCGAGCGCGCGCTCGACGGCACGGTCGCGGGCGACAGGAGGAGCGTCGTTGCGGACGATGAGGAGGACGAGGGCGCGGGCGAGGGCATCTCGATCCACTTGCCGCTGAGGTGGGACAAGGTGAGCGGGAGGGTCGTCCTCTCGGGCTCGTTTGACGCCGAGGGCTCGACGGGTGGGGCAGCGGGCGAGCAGGCGCTCGCAGGTCCAGCGCCGTCGCGCCTGTCGTCGGCAGGCTCGTCGTCGTCGAGGAGGGGCGGCGCGCCACCGCGCAAGATCCGCCTCGAGGGCGCGTTCGGCACGGTCGCGCCGCGCATCAAGCTCGAGAGCAAGCTCGGCAAGGCGCTCGGCGAGAAGGTCGTCAATGCGCTCCTCGATGCTGTACAAGTGCGCCCGCCTCTCTCTCTCGCCGTCGTCGCTCGGACCCCGACTGACCCCTCGTCCCACAGTCGCACCTCGCCGCCCTCACCGCCCCGCTCGCGTCGTACTTCCTCGCCGACGTCATCCGCCAGAAGCTGCAGCGCGCGCTCGACGAGGTTGCCGAGAAGTTGCAGGACGAGGGAGGCGTGATCTGGAGCGACGGCGAGGGCCAGATCCTCCAACCCGGGCCAAAGCTCGGCTGAGGGTCGCTCTCGAGGACTCTCCTTGTATCGATGTACATCTAGGCAAAACTCTCTGCGACCTGTCCGACTCGAGAGAATGAGAGCGAGAGAGAGGCGACAAAATGAAAGAGTCTAAAGTTGCGCGCCGACGAGCTATCCCAAAATCTCCCAGTCTACGCCACCTTGACCTGGCCCGGCCAGTCTGCCCTGTCCTCCAGGCCGCGCTCGACCGGCCCGCACACGATCGCGCTCCCCTTGCCCTGCTCGTCGTCGCCGACGAGCCACCTGAGCTTGTCCTTCTGGCTCATCTGCTGCACGACGGCCCAGTTCTTGGCGCCGTGCTCGGCGCCGTAGCCCGTGAGGGCAAACGCGCGGTACGGCGGGACCGTGCGCCGGCCGTGCTTGATGACGAACCGGCTCATCGACTTGGCGTACGTAATGCGCGCGCCCGTCTTGGGGTGGGGCATCGAGCGGAACGTCGTCTCGATGTAGAGCCCTGCAGGGTCGACCGAGTGGGTCAGTACGACTGCTTCTGCCACGTCGAGAGCAGCGAAACGAGGGACGCACACTTGCGGTCGTAGCCCAGGAGCTTGTTGCAGAGCTCAAACTTGGCGAGGAAAGGGATCTCGCGCAAGAAGTCCATGGACGTGCCGCCGAGCGCGAACGACATGCCGACGATCTGCAGGGGACGTAGAAGGTGAGCGAGGGTATGACAGGAGAGGGATCGAGCGCTGGACGCACCCCGTACGCCTCGCCGACGAGCTCGAACGCGAACGGCCCTCGAACGTGGTCGAGGCAGACGGCGTATTCCGAGTTCGAAGTATGCGCGCCAAACGTATCGCAGCTGCTCGGCGTAGCACGGAAGGTGCGCGTCGTCGTGAAGTCGAGGAGCTCGTCCTTGCCGACCCGCCAATTGGCCCACTTTTTGCCCAGCTTGACGGCGAGCTGATAGCGCATCAATGGCCCAATGATGCGCAAGTGCCACACGCCAGGGAACGCGTCGGCATTGACTGTTGGGGAGCGAGAAATGTCGAGAGGAGGGCAGGAGAAGGGGGAGGACGGGGGAGGAGGAGGCAAGGAGGTCAGCGTCCGGCCCAGCTGCGTTCCAGCCGTGCCCTTTGTCCTCCTAGTAGACCGTCGCCGCAATTCGTCCCACGGTATCGAGCCCGCCCAACGAAGAGAACCGCCGCTCGTTCTCATCAGGCCTCCGGTGCCCGAGACTCGATCCTCGTCACCAACACCCAGGTCCAGTGCGGCTCGAGTCCCCCAAGGAGCCCAGTGGAGGGGAAGAGGGGGCAGAGAGATGCGACGCACTAATCAGGAGGGCGAAGAAGGCCCACTTGAGCGGCCTCGGAACGCTCGACGGCACGAGGGCGAGGACCGGCCGGAGGCGCTCGATGAGGGCGGCCGGGATGGGCAGCTTGCTGAGCAGGGCCGACATGATGCTGATGAGCTCGCTGAGCGGGTCGGCGAGCGGTGTGAGAGGAGCGAGAGGGGAGGAGGAGCTGGCGGCGCCGGGGCCGGGCTCGGCCCGATCGCTTGGTCCTCCGTCCGGTTCGGCGACTGGGTCCATCTTTCTGTCGTGCAGAGCTGCGTAGCGATCCGTTCCCAACGCCCGACTGCAAGCTCTGCCATCGCTCCTCTTGCCGACGCCGACGCGACGACCGAGACTCTCGCTTCCTCCTCTCGCTCGCACGAACTCAAAAGACCCTGCTCAACGTCGCGGAACCGCTCGAGCACGCTCAGTTGCACACAAACTTGGCATTGGCGTACGCCTCCAACATGGGGTTGCTCCCGTCGCGCGTCGTCGTCATGTCGGTCTCGCCCCACGTCTCGAGGAACGAGCCGTGCGCGTGCACCTGGAGCGTGCGGCCGCTCGGTCCGAGGCCCGACGCGAGCGGCGTCGAGGCGGACTCGTTGGCGCCCGACGACGAGGCCGACGACGAGGAGGACGAAGAGGTCGGCCGAGGGGACGAGGGCGAAAAGTAGGACGCCGAGAGGCGCGAGGTGGACGAGGACCCGGTCGTGGTGTCCGAGGCGCCGAGCGACTGCGTGGGCGGCGTCGCCATGACGAGCGAGTACATCTCGCGCATCGTCTCAAAGTCGGTCGGGAAGAAGATGTCGAAGAAGCCCGGCTGGACGAGGTACGTTGTGCACGGGACTGTCTGCGGGCGCGACGAGAGCGTGAGCGGCGTGACCAAGTACTTCAAGCGAGCCGAGCAGCCGCATGTGCGGCCGCAGGACTCGCAAAGAGAGAAAGGGAGACGCCGGGACGCACCTCGCCGGCGTAACGAGTCTGGACGACGGGCGCGTTGACGCCCTCGATCGCCTCGGGCAGCGAGTCAAAGTCGCTCATGAGCACGCGGTGGTTGGGGAACTTGTCGCGCAAGATCTCGAGGAGCTCGAGCTGGCGGGTCGGGACAAACTCGGGGCGGGTGAGGTTGGGCGCGAACGGGATGGTCGAGTAGATCGAGCGCGCGAGGGGGGACCGGCTCAGGAGCGGGTGGATGACGGGCGAGGGCGAGCCGCGCGCGCGCGACGAGGGGAGCTTGGCGCGCAGGGCCAGGTACCGCGCGATGAGCGGGTCGTGCACGGGCTCGTACAGCTCCGAGTAGTCGCCCGAGGCGTCGACGGCGACGACGCACTGCATCGGCTCGTGCGTGTCGGTCGTGTACCGGATGACGTCGTGCGGGAAGTTGTCCTGCGGGTGGGCGACACGAGAGGTCAATCGGGTGCGGCGAGAGGGCGAGGACAGAGTCCTCGAGGAGAAGAGAGAGCGAGGACGTACGAGCACCTCCATGGCGAGGAAGAAGCACGGCTCGTGCACGACACGGTCAAAGTCAAAGATGCTCTGGCCGATGATCTCGACCTTGTCCTCGTGGCCCCTCCTGCGCGCCTTCTCCTTGCCGAGCTCGCCCGCCCCGCCGTCCCCACCGCGCCCTCGCCCTCGCGCGCCCTGCGCCCGCCCGCGTTGCATGCCCTGGAGGCGCTCCGAGATCTCGATGATGCGGTACTTGGTGCGCGCGTACACGTCGGGCTCGTGCGCGGCGAGGTAGTCGAGGATGTCGCCCATGAGCGTGCCGTTGCCGGCGCCGATCTCGTAGATGATGAGGTCGTTGTACGGGAACAGGTTGAGCTTGTACGACGCGCACAGGTGGCGGGCGAGTGCTCGACCGTACCAGGGCTGCGGGTCGAGGGACAAGGTCAGGTGGCGGGCGCGAGAGAGAGAGAGAGGGAGAGCGACGGTGCGCACCTTGAAGAGCTCGGTCGGGGTATGCCACACCTGGCGCCCGACGCCCTGACCCATGACGGCTGCGCCCTCGCCCTCGCCGTCGTGCCCGCTCCCTCGGCCCTCGAACACCATGTACCGCCGCGCGACCTCGTCGTCAAACTGGGCCGTATTGCCGTACGAGCCAAAGTCGAACCCTTCTGCGCGCTCGGCCGCCTGGAGCTCGACGTCGCGCGCCTTGCCCTTGGTCGACGACGACGACGCTGTCGCTGCCGGGCCCGAGTGCGACGACGACGGGCTCGTGGTCGAGCGGAGCTTTGCGACGTCCGGGTCAAAGATCTCGACCTTGGTGGCAAAGTAGCCGTAGTTGGGGTTGTACAGCGAGTCCTCGATAAAGTCGCGCGCGAGCATGCGGACGCGCTTGGGCGGCTCGTCGAGGCGGACGAGGTCTTTCGCCTGGACGAGGCGGTACGACGCGGCGTTTGGGTCGTCCGGCTGCGGGTCGAAGGGGGACGAGGTCGGGAGGTAGTTGAAGCGGACCTCGCCCTGCTCGCGGTGCGACGTGAGGGCGGCCTGGGCGCGCTTCCTGCGCTGCGAGGCCTTGGTCGACGAGGTCGGAGATGAGGACGAGGACGAGGGCGGGGTCGACGACAGGGCGCGGGCGTGTGCGGGTTGGGCTGCGGCGCGCAGGGCGAGCTGCACTCGATGCATAGCTGTGCGCATGGTCGACTCGAGCTGAGGACGAGGTGGAGAGGAGCAGAGAGCGAGAGTCGGTCCCGCTTCATCTCCTCGTCGACCTCGCTCTCCTCCACTCCGCTCGGCTAGATCAGCTGGAGCTCGAATATACTCGCACGCCTACTCGCAACACCCTCCGCCAGCCAGAACCATGGCCAACGCCGAGCAGATTGCCCTCGACGCCAAGCTCTCGTTCGACGCCTCGCAACTCGTTGACTCGCACGAGCGACACAAGGCCCTCGTCGCCTTGAAGGACGCCCTCACCACCGCCAAGGCCGACATCTTGGCCGCCAACGCCCGCGACATCGAGGTGCGCCCGCCTCTTTTCCTCTCGCCGCCGGCCGGCCCCACTGCTGACAGACTCCCTCCTCCTCCTCCCTGCAGGATGCCAAGGTCCAGGTCGCAGCGGGCAAGATGTCGTCGACGCTCCTCAAGCGGCTCGACCTCCAGTCGTCCAAGAGCAAGTACGACGACATGCTCCAGGGCATCCTCGACGTCGACTCGCTCCCGGACCCGACCGGCCAGGTCACGTACGCCCGCCAGCTCGACGACGACCTCGAGCTGCACCGCGTTACGTGCCCGATCGGTGTCCTCCTCGTCATCTTTGAGGCGAGGCCCGAGGTCATCGTCAACATTACCGCGCTTGCCATCAAGTCGGGTGCGTTTGCGCCGCCTCTCTCTCTCTTTCTCTGCGAGATCTCGACTGACAGGGCGACGCTCTCCTGCAGGCAACGCCGCCATTCTCAAGGGCGGCAAAGAGTCGCTCCACACGCAGGCCGCCATGACGACCGTCATCCAGGGCGCCCTCTCGACGACGGCCCTCCCGCGCGCCTACATCCAGACCGTCTCGTCGCGGTCCGAGATCGCGTCGCTCCTGTCGCAGGACCGGTACATCGACCTCGTCATCCCGCGAGGGAGCAACTCGCTCGTGCGCAGCATCCAGAACGACTCGCGGATACCCGTCATGGGCCACGCCGACGGCCTGTGCGCCGTCTTTGTCGACGAGTCGGCCGTCGAGAAAAAGGCCATCAACGTCGTCGTCGACTCCAAGACGACCTACCCGTCGGCGTGCAACGCGGCAGAGACGCTCCTCGTGCACGAGGCCCTCCTGTCGACCCTGTGGCCGACACTCGCCGCGTCGCTCCTCTCGGCCGGCATCACCCTGCGGTGCGACCCGCCGACCCTGTCCGCCCTCACCTCGTCCCCCTCGACCTCGTCGCACGCCGCCTTTGCCTCCCTCGTCTCGCCCTCGTCGCCTGAAGACTACGACACCGAGTTCCTCGAGCTCACGCTCGCCGTCAAGGCCGTCCCCTCGTGCGCCGACGCCATCGCCCACATCAACGCCCACTCGTCGCACCACACCGACTGCATCGTCACCGAGAGCGACGACAACGCGAGGGCCTTCTCGCGCGGGATCGACTCGGCCGGCGTGTACGTCAACGCGAGCACGCGCTTTGCCGACGGGTTCCGGTACGGGTTCGGCACCGAGGTGGGCGTGTCGACGGGCAAGACGCACGCGCGAGGACCGGTCGGGCTCGAGGGGGTGCGTCCTCGCTCTCTCTTCCTCCGACCCTCTCTCTCTCTCTCTTTCCCTCTCTGCGCCCGGTCACTGATGCTCGTCCTCCTCCTCCTCGACGTGCAGCTCGTCATCTACAAGTACCAGGTGCGGTCGAGGGCGGCAGAGGGCCACGCGACGGCCGTCTTTGGCACCGGCGAGGGCCAGCGCCCGTTCCTCCACACGCCGCTTCCGCTCGGCGACGCGCCGTTCTAGCTCCCTCGCCCGTCGTGCAACGAGACGATGCGCAGAGACGATCCCGTGCGGCGCCCGAGAGAGAGCGACAGCGAGAATGTCCGTCCTGCGACCTGTGCGCTCAGTTCGCCCGAGCGCTCGGGGCTTGAACGAGGAGCTCTCGAGCGCCGGGGAGCTCGCTTCCCGCCTGTATGCTGCGAGACCTGTTCTGGCCCCTCGAGCTGTCGGTCGACGAGCGCGGCGAGGCGGGAGAGTGCTCAGACACGGCGACCGATTGACTCTTGTCGGCGGGAGGCGTGGGAACTGCTCGACGAGGGAGCGCCGCGAGAACTGCCGCGGATCTGCACGCGACCGGCGTTCCCGTGAGAGCTTGCAGCTGGCGCCCTTCCTCGCTCTCGTTTCGTTCAAGAGCTCGAGCGAGCGAGCCCGAGTTGGGAAGGCACCGAGGCGCGCGCCGTGCGACGCGACGGGCTGCGCGGGCTCCAATCGTCGACGCGCCTTCCGCGCACAGGTTGACTTTCGCAGGCTCTAGATGGAAGGGCGGGTTCCCAATCGCCGCTGGAGGAAGCAAGCTGCTGGAGCTGAGAGCTCGTCGAGTTCCCTCGCTCGTTCGCAAGGCCGCCCGCCTCTCGCTCTCCTACACATCCTGCGAGAGTCGACGTCCCGCCCGTCCTGCTGCACCCGCACCGCCTCGCCCGCACGCACCCACACTCGTTGACCTCTGCGCCTAGCGCTCGCACTTTAAGGTTGCGCGACGACGCACGCTCCCTCAGCCGATCGCATTCCGCGGCACTCGTCGATCAAGCCTCGCGCCAACAACAACAGGGTCGAGCGCAGTACATACTCTCGCACGGCGAGCTTGAGCGCCGGCTCTCGAACAACAACCCGCCTCCACCACCACCACCGCCCGCTCTCGCCGCGCCGCGCCGATGCCGGGCAGCCCTCTCTCGCCGCGTTCACCCTCGCGGCGACCCAACCTGTCCGTCGTCGTCGAAGCCGACGAGTACGACTTCTTCGACACCGCCATGTCGCCTACGCACCCAGTCCCGCCACCCTCCCGACGCTCGTACCCCGACACGCCGTCGCCCCGTCGCGCCCGCGGCGACTACACGAGCGTCCCGCTCCTCCTCGACACGATCGACGAGGGCGACTCGTTCGACGAGAAGACCGGGTCGCCGTTCCCCGGGACGCGGTCGGCGAGGCGCCAGGAGGTGTACGGCCTCGCGCGAGGCGCCGACCTGGTCGAGGTCCGGGCGCCGTCGAGTCGGCTGCGCACGCTCGCGCTCGTCGTCCTCGGCTCGGTCATCTCGTACTCGCTGTTCTACCTGTCGACGCAGACGTCGCTGCTCGGCGGCGACGACGGCGGCGGCGAGGGCGCGGCGCCCGCGGCGGCAAAGGAGACGAGGTGGAGCGCGACGCTCCTCGTCCAGGAGCCGGCCAACACGTCGCTCGTTGCGCACGCACCGGGCTACAACCCGCTCTTCCCCGACCAGCCTCTCCAGTTCGGTGCGCCGCAGCGTCCTCTTGCGTCGTTGGGGAGAAGGAGAAGAACCGACGAGCTGACCACCTTCTCGCCCTCGAGCAGATCACAACCTCGCCATCGAGTCGATCCGGCCGACCATCTCGACCTCTGAGCCGTCGACCATCGTGTTCCACTGCCGACACGACGACGTCGCCCTGTGCGCCAACGCGTACCGCGTCCTCCTCGTCGGGCCGACGCTCCACTCGCCGCCGCACCAGCGGTCCCGAGCGCTCGACGACCGCCGCGTCGAGGTGACGCTCGACGCCGTTCGCGACCCAGGCGCGTACAGCGTGTACGCCTGGCCCGAGCACGAGACGTGCGACCAGTTCAACCACGGCGACACACCGGCCTGTGCGTGCTCGAGCCTCTTTCCTCCCTCGTCCCTTCCTCCTCCTCGTACGTCGAGCGAGCCAGGTCACTGACTCGCCGCACCTCGTCTCGCCGCTCGCAGACCACCAGCTCGCCGTGTCGGGCACGCCGTACCAGCTCGCGGTCGTCGGCGAGCAGCCGCTCGACTATGCGCGAGGCTGCATGGCCTCGGACGACCTCACCGAAGGCAGGTGGGTGTCCAAGGCGTACCTCGACCCGGAGCACAACGAGTTCGACTCGCCCTTCTACAACTGGCTCGAGTCGCACGTGCGTCCCCTGTCTCTGTCTCTCTCTCTCTCTCTATTTTGGCGCCCTCGAACGAGAACGAGCGACTGACCCCGCCTCGAGCCGTCTCGCAGGTCGCGCCCCGGGTCCAGTCGCCGCAGCTCCTGACCGACTACAGCACGTTCGGCTACGTGTGGGCGCCGTACGCGTGCAAGCCGCACCACCGCTCGTTCGACGAGTGGATGGACACGCTCAAGCCCGAGCGCCTCGTCGTCTTTGGCGACTCGGTCATGCGCGACCTGTTCTGCCTCAACTTCAAGCCGGGCGAGGACGTGTGCAAGTACGAGATGTTCGGCGACTACGAGCACCTGTGAGTTTTGGGGCCCGTCCTCCTCTTCCTCTTCCTCCCGTGGACCTTCTCTCGTCGACCTTCTTAAACCGCGTTCCTGACCTCGTCGTCGCACCTCGCTCCCACTCTCGCAGGGACAAGTACATCGCGCACGAGCGCTCGGACGGCGGCATCACGCACCTGCACTTCCACTGGCAGCCGCTCGCCAACGCCGACCACCTGCGCACGTTCCTCTCGTCGCTCGACTCGCCCGCGTCGCACGTCTTTTTCAACGTCGGCCTGTGGCTCACGCGCGAGGACCCGGACCCGGACAGCTACGCGGCGAGGATGACGCCGCTCGTCGAGGCCCTCGTCGACGAGGCGCCGAGGGCAAAGATTGTCGCGAGGACGATGGCGGGTGCGGTGCAGTCGGTCGTGCGTCGCTGTCTCTCTCTCTCTCTCTCTTTCTCGCTCTCTCGCGTCGAGCTGTGACTGACAGGCTTTGCTTTTGCAGGCGTGCTTCGACCTGTGGCGCATCCAGAGGAGGATCATCGAGCCCGCCAACGCCGCCTACCTCAAGTGCGCCCTCTCTCTCTCCCTCTCGCGCCGCCGGGGGACCCCCTTTCCTGACCCCACTCTCTCGAAACCAGGCTTCTGCGCAAGTACCCCTCGATCCAGCCGGTCAACGTCTACCCGATCTACAACGACCGGCCCGACGCGACGCAGGACGGGCGGCACTGGCAGCGGCTGCCCGGGCTCGCGCTCGAGCGGCCCGAGGAGGGCGCCGTCGGGTACGCCGTCACCGACTTGATCTTTGAAGGGTGGCGCCTCCAGGAGGTGCAGGAGCGCGTCGACGTCCTGGCGTGAGACGGAGCTCGCGGTCCGTGTACTTTGTTCTCTTGCCCTTTCCTCCTCACGACTAGCAGTAACCTCTCTGTTGTAGCTCGATAGACGTGCACTTTATGATTGACAACAAGCAAAGACTGAGAGAGAGAGAGACAAAGAGAGCTCTACTGCACGACGACGCCGTCCTGCGACCCCTCGTCCAAGTCGCCCTCGCTGTCGTCCTCTGGCGCATCTCCGGCGTTCTGTCCCGCCGGCGGTCCGGCATCGCCATGCGTGTCGCGCTCGTCCTCGTCCTCGTCCCTCTCTGGCCTCGTGCGCTTGCCAAACAGGCCGCCGAGGTGCAGCTCTTGCCAGGTGCGCTCGGGCGCGTCGCCGAACGTCGTGCGCTCGTACAGGTCGCGCAGCTCGAGGGCCGGGAGCGAGGTCGCGAGCGAGGCGGCGTGCGTCGAGGGGTCGGTCGAGGAGGACGAGGGGCGGGCGAGGGACGACGGCCCGCGGCGCAGGGTCGACGAGAGGTGGGGCTTGTAGGGGTTGCCGTACGGGTACGAGGGGTGCGCCTGCGAGGGGAGGACGGCTACGAATGTGCATGTGTCAGTTCGAGTGCTTGGCAGGGGGTAGGCAAGAGACTAGGGGCGACGCACCGTCGTCCTCCTCGTCCTGGTAAGGAGGGAGGAGGTGGAGCGGGACGCGGATGTCTGCGAGGGCGAGGGGACGGTCAGGTCGTTGTGCTGGCGGGGGGCGGGCACCGGTCGAGGTAGAGCTCACCGTCGTCTGGCAAGTCCCACCCTTGGCGCTCGTCGTCCTCGTCGACGAGGTGATGGCTCGCAGACGACGCGAGGTTGAGGTACGAGAAGCGGTCGTCCTGCGGCAGTGCGAGTGAGCGGGTCGGCTCCCAAGGTGCTCGAGAGTGCAAGGAGAGTACTCACAGCCATGTCCCAGCCCAGCCTGTGCCGCCGTGAGAGAGAGCAAGAGGTCGACCTCCGGCTCCACCTCTCGGCACCACTCTCGCCTCTCGCTCGACCGCTACACCTCGTGCGAGCTCCCACGATGGCCCAGAGGACAGACATGCCCACCCAGATCCCGCCCGAGACCCTCCAGTACGCCCCCCAGGTGCCCCCCCCCCCCCCCCCCCCCCCCCCCCCCTCCTCCTCATCAGCTCCTCGCGTTCACTGACCGTTCCCTTCCCTTCCCTCCCTCTCTGCCGGGTCCCCGGTGTCCCGCAGTTCTTCACCGCGTGTCGACAAGGCTCGATCGAGACGCTCCAAGCCCCCTTGGAGGCTGGCCTCCCCGCCAACCTCACCAACGAGGTGCGCCCTCCCTCTCTCTCTCCCTCTCTCTGCCCCTTGCGCACCCACACCTAACCTGTCCCCTCACACCCGCACGCAGAACGGCGACACCCTCCTCATGCTCGCGTCCTACCACGGCCACGCCCCGCTCGTCTCGCTCCTCCTCGCCCACGGCGCCGACCCGAACCGGCTCAACGACAAGGGCCAGTCCCCGCTCGCCGGCGCCGTGTACAAGAACGAGCGCGACGTCGTCGACGCCCTCCTCGCCGGCGGTGCGGACCCGCACGTCGGGCAACCGACGGCGAAGGAGACGGCGAGGATGTTCAAGAACGAAGAGTTCGAGAGGCGGTTTCGAGAAGAGCCGGGGCCGGTGCCGGCTGCGGCTGCGTGAGCGAGGGCTTGAGTGTAGCAGATCTTGTACATACGCATGAGCGAGCGAGCGAGAGCGCGAGTCCCGAGGTCTCGAGCCTGAGCGCGAGCGAGCGAGACGAGTTGAGCTCTTGCTGGCGCAGCGACAGCTCTCGTCGTCTCGCCCCGGGAGACAGAGAGAGAAACGGCGTGTATCATTGCGTGCAGTGCGAGTGAGGTGGGTAATCGTGTCGAGGCAGGGGAATGGATGGACAAGCGTGCGAGGGTGTGCGGCGGGTGCGCGAGGGAGCGAGATGGAGGAGAAGGGCGAGGCGAGGGCGAGACGAGGGGCGTCTAGAAGTAGGGCTGCCAGCCTGTGGAGGACGAAAAGAGGAGGGCGATCGAGTCAGTTCTGCGCGCCGGGTCGACCCATCAGGACAGAGAGAGAGAGAGAGAGAGAGCGAGTGGGGACGCACCGGAAAAGATGCGCGCCAGGTTGCTCGGGTTGGTCGCCTCCTGGATGAGCTGGTTGACCGTGTACTGAACCGACAAGCGGTCGTCGAGCTTGCCGCGCACGATGGCGAGCGCGCGGTCGGCGTCGTCCGGCAGCTCGTCGAGCGCGCGCGCGTCGCCGTCGTCCGAGCCCTGGATCCGCTTGGCCATCTCGGCAGAGACGGCCCTGCGAGCGAGCACACCGGCTCGTGCGTTAGGGAGGGGCTCGTCCAGGAAAGAGAGAGAGCAAGGGGCGCACCAGTTCTGCAGCGGGTCGTGCTTGAAGACGCCAAGGATGGTCATGATGACGCTCGACCGCTCGCGCAGGACGCGCAGCGTCTCCTCGCAGCACCGGCGGAACACGCCGTCGACGCCGCTCATGCCGAACCCGTCGACGAGGTTCTGCGTCAGGCGGAACGGCACGAGCTCGGGGATCGGGAGGCGCTTGCCCTGCACAGGGCGGCGGCGAGGAGAGAAAGAGTCAGAGCCTGCTCGGCGGGCTGACGACGACGACGAGAGAGACAGAGAGAGAGCGTGGGGCGCACCTGGTCGAAGGCGATGCCGAGGTCGATGTGGACGAGCTCGCCGCGCGCCTCGTCCATGAGGATGTTGGACACGTGGCGGTCGCCGAGTCCGACGACGTGGCCAATGATGGACGTCGTCGCGACGCTGCGCGAGTAGTTGAGGCGCATGTCGAACCACAGCGACGGCACCTTGTGCTTCTGCCAGAACAGGTACCGCAGGAGCGGCGGCGTCTCGGTGAGGATCTTGCGGAACGCCTTGTCCTTGTCGGCGTCGCGCCGGTCCGGGTGGTTCTTGTGCTTGCCCTCGATGATGCGCAGCTGCTCGCGGGCGCGCTTCTGGACGCCTGGGGCCATCTGCCTGAGAAGAGAGAAAGAGAGAGAGAGGTCTCAGGGACATGCGGCGAGAGAGACGAGGAAGGAGAGACAGATGGGGGGACGCACTCGTACAGGCCGACGAGAAAGTTGCCGAGCGGCGCCGTATTGGCGACAAACTCGATCAGGCCGTTGCTGTTCTGGAGCGGAATGACCTTGTACGTGCGGATCTTGAGGTTGCGGCGTCGGCCGCCCTCGTCGCGAGCGAGCAGCCGGTTGACGAGCTCGAACGCCTGCTCCATGACGGCGTCTTGGCGGATGTCGTCGTCGCCCTTGAGCTGCGAGAGAGGGCGCACGAGAGAGAGAGTGAGTGCGTGCGCGCAGGAGGTGGGCCGAGACGAGAGCGGGGACGCACGAGCTGCTTGTGCCGGTCGCCGTTCGAGTCGACGCAGACGACGATCTTGGGCAGGTGGATGCCGCCGGCCATGTCGAACGTCGGCTCGTAGTGGTGCAGGCGCGCAAAGTCGTCGTACCGGCCGCTGGCGACGACGGGCAGGTGAAAAGTCGTGACCGGGATCGGGAGGTCGCGGACTTTGGTGAGGATGCGCATCGAGCTCTTGATCGGCAGCGGGCCTTTGCGGACCGTGCCGCGGCTGTCGAGGTAGCCCGACTTGGACGACTTGAGCGGGAACGACGCCCACTCGGCGTACGCCTCGCACGCGAGCTCGACCGCCTCGACTCGAGCCCGCAGCTCGCCGATCGCCTTGACCTTCTCGACAATGTCGCCGGCGGCGTGAGCGCGGCTGTTGTTCGTCGCCTGCGTGAACCCGACGCCGCTCGACTGGCTGCTCTGCGACGACCTGCGCGACGACTTGCCCGTCGGCGGCGCGCGCAGGGCTTGGACCGGGTACAGGGCGTGCAGGCCGTGCTCGACGCACAGGCGCAGGACGAGCCTGCGCACGTTGGACGCCGACGGCGGCGAGTCGGCCGACTTGGACAGGCGCGCCGACAGCTGGTACGCGAGGAAGACGAACTTGAACGACGGGACGTGGTTGAGCAGCGGCTTGAGGCGCATGTGCAGGTCGTCGTCGTGGGCGCACCCGAGCCACAGGGCGCAGAACCGGAACACCTTGTCGTCAAACTCGTCGGCCGCCTCGAGCGTGCGGGCGTAGTTCTCGAGGCTGCGCCACAGCATGTTGCGCGCCGTGTCCTCGGCCTCGTCGACCTGGCGCTGGTCGTCGGCAATGTGCTGCTCGGCTTGACGTCGCGACCGGTCGGCGTGATTGCTGTCGTACGACGAGCTCTCGGCGGCACGGCGCTGCAGCTCCTCGTGCTCGAGGTGCTTGCGGCGCTGGTACGCCTCGGTGCGCTTGCGCCGCTCGGCGGCGACGCGCGACAGGTCCTCGAACTGGGCGTCGGCGAAGCAGGCGAGCGCGTGAAAGACGCGAGCGCGCTCGGCGGCAGGAGCTTGGCGGTCGAGGGCGGCGACGGCCGGGTCGAAGCACTCGGTGAGGATCTCGGTCGCGTCGCGCATGCGCGCCTCGGACATCCACGCGCCCTGTTCGCGGTGCGCATCATGTCAGGTCCGTCCTCGACGGACGCAGAGAGGGGCATGAGGAGAGGAGCGAGAGGGGACGCACGAGCTTGGCAAAGTCGGCCGCCGTCTTGGTCGGCGACTGCTTGTGGACCATGCCGAGGAGGTGGATGGCCGACAAGTGCTCGCCCTGGGCCCACAGGACGTCGGCGAGCTCGCGGTCGACGTCGAGGCCGGACGCCGCGTCCTCGACGAGCGTGTGCGCGAGCGTGACGGCGTTGAAGGCCGCCTGGAGGTGGCCCGACGAGCGCCCGACCCGGCTCAGCTCGAGCAGGCACGCCCGCTCGGTCGCCGTCGCGGCCTTGAGCAGGTCGCTCGCAAACTCGTCGCCGACCTGCTCGACGCGCTCCTTGGCCCGGATCCCGCGCACGAGGCTGATGCGGGTCGACAGCACGCGCTCGGCGTGGAGGAAGCTGCAGGGATGCCGCTCGTCAGGATTGCGACTATGAGGCGCTCGAGAGAGGGACAGAGAGAGAGAGAGAGAGAGAGGTGGGCGCACCTCAACTGGCTCGAGACGAGGGCGAGGTCGGCCGACAGGTATGGCGCCGCCTTGTTGCCGTCCTGGCGGTGCGCGAGGCGGTGGACCTCGCGCAGGGCGAGGATCGTCGCGAGCGTGTCGCCGCTCGGGCGTGGCAGGTCGAGGCTGACGGCGCCGAGCTTCTTGACCTCGTGGACGAGCGCCTCGGACGCGGCGTCGCGCGCGACCTGCGAGCTCCTCGCCGTCCGGCTCGCGCGCAGGGCCTCGTACAGCGAGACGCTCGACGTGTCGGCGGCGGCGCGCTCGATCGGCAGGTCCCACACGTCGGTGCGCCACGCGAGGCTGTAGGGCAAGTCGGGCGGGACGTCGTGCTCGCCGACGGCGCCGTCGAGGCGGGCCGGCTGGAGGACCGACAGCGCGAGGCGGTTGAACCCGAACGCGGCGAGCGACGACACGACGCCGGTGATGGCAGAAGGGTCGCGTGCGCCGTGGCCGGGCGTCTGCGCCTCGTGCCCGGCGCCGTACATGCGGAAGGCGGGCTCCCACTGCGCCTCGTGGCGGTACCGCCGCAGGAGCGCCTGCCGCGTGTCAGGCGACTCGCGGCCGTAGAAGCCGTCGGGCTCGTCGATGCACGCGTAGATGCCGTACAGGAGCGCCTGCCCGCTCTCGTCAAGGCGGCGGTCGTACGCCGAGCCGTGCGACGTGAGGGTGAACATGGCGTTGTACTCGTGGGCGAGCTCGAGGAAGAGGAGGGCGGCGAGGTACGCGTGCGTCTTGACGGCGCCCTTGGCGAACAGGATCCACGGGACCGACAGCCACGTGTCGAACCGCGAGCGCGACGACGGGTGCAGGTCGGGCCGGCCGTACTTGCGCAGGTGGATCGCCGTGTCGACGAGGAGGCGCACGACGTCGACGTGCGTCGCCGGGCTCGACAAGAGCTGCTCGAAGTACCGCGACAGCTGCCCGTCCGACTGGCCGTCGCCGCTCGTCGCGCCCTGGAGGAGGAGCGAGTGGACGAGGTGCGGGAAGACCTCGGCGGCGAACGCGGCGCTCGACCGGATGAGCGGCACGACCTGGGCGAAGAACTCGTCGCTCGCGGCGCGGTCCTCGGCGAGGAGCTCGGCGCACGCCTTGACCCAGCCGTCGTACGAGCGGCCTCGGGCGAGCCAGTCGGGCCCGGCGAGCGACGCGAGGGTGCGGTCGGCCCGCCTGCGCAACCGGCGCGGGCGCTGCAGCGATGGGTCGGCAAAGACCGACGCCAAGGTCGACGTCGGCGAGCCGTCCTTGGGGAACAGCGACGCGACGTTGCCCGGCGAGCTGAACACGAGTCGCGCCGAGTCGAACGCAGCCTGGACGAGCTTGCGGTCCGGGTCGCCGAGCCGGCCGAGAACGCGAGCGGCGATGACCTTCTTGATGCCCTGGTCGTTCGGGGGGTCGGCCGTGTCGCTCGTCTCGGCGCGGTTGACCTCGGGGTCGTCGACGCTCGGCGCCTGGACGAGGCCCTGGGCGTCGAACAGGAAGTCGGCGAACGCGAGGCAGCCTGCGGGCGCAGGCTCGTCGTCCGGCGACAGCGCGTGCATGAAGTGCCACGCGAGGCGACTGCTGCCGCCGCCGCCGCCGTCGGCCAAGAAGGCGGCGTACGCCGGGTGCTGCCGCAGCGCGTTGACGAGGCCGAACTTGCTCACGGGCGCGAACGACGAGGCGACGGCGTCCGACAGGGTGCCAAAGTCGAGCGACTCGGGCTTGACGAGCGGGCGAGGCCACAGGAGGGCCGCCTCGGTGACGGTGGGCTCGTGCGCGGCGTGCAGGCGCCCCAACGCCGAGTCAGCCGCCGTGCGCAGGCTGTCGACGACCGGTTGCGCCTCGGACCCGACGACGAGCTGCTGGAGCGGCTCGAGCGCGAGGGCGATGCGGACGAGCTGCTCGCAGAAGGCCGTCTGGAACGGCGCAGCGACAGCCGGCTG
>NW_017264935.1:689872-722375 GCF_001329695.1 Rhodotorula graminis WP1
TCTGCTCCGGGCCCCAGTGCGGCGGCGGCGGCTCGGACCGAAAGACAGAGGTCGGCCGACAGGGCGAGGATGCTCTGGAACGCCTCGGCGGCGTGCTTGTCGTGCTGGAGCGCAGGCGGGGCGCCCTCGGCACTCCACCGGGCGCTGAACGTGACGGCGAGGATCTCGGCGAGGATGTCGTCGACGCTCGTCGTGACGAGCTGGTCCTGCTCGTGCGCGTCGCCGGCGCCGGCGCCCGTCGCGAGCTCGGCGACCTGCCGCTCGAGCTCGTTGGGCGGCATCGGGAGGCCCGCCACCTCGTTCTCGACGTGGTACCGGATGATCTTGAGCGCCGCCGTCTCGCCGAAGCAGTCGAGGCGACCCTGCGGGACCGTGCGCTTGAGGACGTCGCACAGGGTCGCAAACACGGGGCCGTCGTCAAACTGGAGGAGCCAGCTCGCCGTCGAGACAAAGTCGGCCTTGCGCGCTTCTCGGAGCGTCGGGAACCCGCATGCGCGGTACGGCAGGTTGTGGACGACGTCGGTCCCGGGCTGGTTCTGCGCCTGCCGCACCTCGCTCCAGACGAGGTAGCGCGCGTAGACGAGGTACAGGTCGGCGAGCGACTCGAACCCGAGCCGGGTCGCGACGCCCTCGAGCGTGGCGATGACGATGGGCGCGAGGTCGGGGCTGAGGGCGCACGTGCGGATGAGGAGCTGGTACGGCGCGCGACGGCGGTTGGCGGCCACGATGACGAGGTTGGCGTTGCACAGGATCTGGGTGAGCATGCGCTCGCTCTCCGAGATGTTGCTCGACATGTTGTCGCGCACGTCCTGGAACAGGATGTCCTCGTTCATGCCGAGCTCGGCCGACAGGTTGAACAGGTTGGCCGTCGACGTCGTCGCGCGGAACCGCACGCGAAAGTCGCCGTCGTCGAGCATGAACGGGATGATGGCCGTCGGCGCGATGACGCGCCCGTCCTCGGACCGAGGCGCTCGGCCCTCGAGGTCCCAGTACTGCATCGACCGGTCGAGCTCGAGGTACGTGTCGAGGAAGGCCGTGAACTGGGTTGCGGGCTCGACGTCAGGCTCGAGACGAGGCCACAAGAGAGAGAGAGAGAGAGAGGGAAAGAGGGGACGAGGGAGCGCACCTGAAGCCGGACGCGCCACGCCGCAAAGACCTTCTTGCGCAGCCCGTTGACGAACCACGAGCACAGCGTCCTCGCGTCGCGCGCAAAGTCCTCCTTGAGCTCGTCGTCGGCGACGACCCAGTGCTGCGCCGTGCACTCGAGGAAGCGCAGGACGATGCGCGCGAAGCGCTCGTCGCGGGCGTAGCGGTAGTCGGGCAGGAGCGTCTCGCCGAGGTGCTGCAGGACGGCCTCGGCCTGCGCGAGCCCGAACGTGGCGAGCCCGGCGTGCGCGGCGGCGAACGCCTCCTCGGCGATGACGATCGACTCCTCGCCGTCGGCGGCGATGAGGGCGTCGACGACCTCCTGCAGGCGGACGGGACGCGACGTGCCCGACGCGGCCATCTCGGCGGAGATGAAGCCCTTGATGCACATGGCGATGGTCGCCGCGCCCGCACGTCCCTCGCCCGCCGTCCCGCTCCCACCGACCGTGGCGCCCGCCCCGCTCGCCTGCGTCGCCCGCCCGCTGCTCCCGCCGCCGCCGCCGCCGCCGCTGCTGCGCGACTCGCCAAAGTCGTCGGCGCGCTGCGTCTGCTCGAGCTCGCGGATGCGCTGGCTCGCCTGCGTCGCCGCCGGCGCCTGCGTGAGCGCGAACGTGGCGGCCGGCGTCTCGACCGACGCCGGCGGCGAGCCGCCGGCGTCGGCGCAGAGGAGGAAGCGCAGGGCGGCGAGGACCTCGTCGAGCGCTCGACGGGCGTCGTCGTTCTTCCAGATCGAGCGCAGGAGCTCCATCTCGGGCGAGTCGAGGTCGAGCGCGGTCGAGTCGCGCTCGCGGACGGGGACGAGGTGGCGAGGGACGCCCGAGGCGATGCCGGGATCGAGGAGGACCGGGTACTCGACGGCAGGGCGGCGCGGGAAGGTGACAAGGATGGGGCTGAGGGCGCCGACGAGGAGGGCACGCTCGGCCGGCTGCCACTTGTTGAGCGTCAGGGTCGGGGCGAGGTTGGTGAGGAGGTCGCGAGCGGGGCCGAGCGCGGACCTGGTCGACGGGACGCGGTGCATCGTGTAGACGCCCTCGACGACAAAGGCGAGGACCGCCAGGTCGAGACAGCGGCGCACCTGGGCGACGGGCATCGTCGTCCACGACGAGGACGAGTCGCCGACGCCGTCGAGCAGGCCCTTGAGCGTGCGGACGAGCCACCCGCTGACCTTTCTCGGCGTCGCCTGCTCGAGGTCGGCCGGCGCGCCGCCGCTCGCGTCGTAGCTGCTCGGCGACCTCCACGACGGCGGCGGCGTCGCTGCGGCGCCGCGCTCGGACCCGCTGGCGCGGTCGTACGCCGGCACGCGCGCCTCGAGGTAGTCGCGGATGCGGGCCGTCTCGCCGAGCTCGAGCGCCATGCTCGCGACGGCGCAGTCGGGCACGACCGACTCGTCGTGTGCGACGGCCGGGACCGACGAGATGCCCGACAGGCGCGCGACGAGCGACACGAGGCCGGCGACCGAGAGCGGGTCGGCGTGCGGACGGCTGTGGCCGAACGAGTGGCTGCGCGCGACGCCGTCGAGGGCCGACCACGAGTTGGTAAGCCACGCGAGGACCTTGTCGGCGAGGTGCAGGCGGACGAGGCGTGCGTCGCTCGCGGCGATGGCGAGCGTCCACTCGTAGAACAGGCACACGGCGTCGGACGGGAAGCTGGCGCCGCCCTGGACGTCGACGTCTCGCGCAAACGCCTCGATCGAGTCGGCGAGCGCGGCCGGGCCGACGCGGCCGTGCGCGAGGAGGACGTTGCCGACGTGCGCGGCCGAGCGGCACACCTCGGGCGTCGACAGCTTGCGCTGCACGAGGAGCCACAGCGGGTCCCACGGCGACGACGACGACGACGACGTCTTGTCCCGCTTGCGGCGCGCCGGCGTCGACCCAGAGGCGTGCTCGAGGGGCAGGCCGGCGTGCGCGACGGCGGCGACGGCGACGAACGCCCAGCGCTCGACGTTGGGGTCCGAGTGCGGGAGGAGGTGCATGAGGGCGGCGTAGATGCGCTGGCACGCCTCGGGGTCGAGCGCCGCCCAGTGTCGGTCGACGAGGAACAGGATGACCTGGAGGCGGAGGATGACGGCCGAGGCGGACACGGTCGAGTCGGACAGCGAGTCGAGCAGGACCGAGAGCGGGTCCTCGACCTGTAGAGGTGATGCGCGAGGTGTCAGTACGTGCGAAGGAACGAACGAAAGTGAACGAGCGAGACGCACCTTCCTCCTTTTGCCCCTCTTGGTCGGCGACATCATCTCCTCGACCGCGTCCTGCGCCCCGACCGCGTCCTCGACCTCGTAGATGCGCGCGAGCGCATCGGCGCCGAGCTCGACGACGCTCCACGCGACGGCGTGCTTGTCGTCGAACCCGGTCCCGAGCCGGAACGTCTGCGCGCCGTACGCCCTCGCGCCGCCGCCGCCGCCGCGTGGGTCGCCCTTGCGCCCGGACACCGAGTCGAGACCGAGGCGCAGCGCGTCGAGGTCGAGGGCGTAGGCGTCGCGCCAGCGGATCGACGGCTCGGCGAGGACGGCCTCGTAGAGCTCCTTTGCGCGCGCGACGGCGGCGAGGTCGCCGTTGAGGCCCGCGCCGTTGGCGCTCGCGCCGCCGTCGGTCGAGCTACGCAAGGGCGGCGGGACGACGAACGGGAACAGGTACCGAAGGGCCATGACGACCTGCTCCTTGAGCAAGGCGCTCTTGGTCGGCCACAGGGCGACGACGTGGCGCCACAGGTGCGGGCCGATGCGGCGCATCGAGCGCTGGTCGTTGAGGTCGACCTCGGCAAAGACGCGGTTGAGGGCGACGAGGGCCGAGAGGTGGGCCGTCGTCTCGGCCGGGAACAGGCGCAGGAGGCGCAGGAACTTGCGGAAGATGGCCTGGGCGTACACGAGGAACGGCGACGACTTGGACCGGAATACGACCTCGATGACGCCGACGAGCTCGATCTCGGTCGGGTTGGCCGTGCGGCGCGTCTTGGACGGGTGCGCCGCCTCCTCGTCGAGCCCGGCACGAAGAGCGCCGCCGCCGCCGCCGCGAACTGCGCCCTCGTCGTTGTTGTCGTCGTCGTCGTCAATGTCCATCGCCGTGTCGTCGACAAAGTCCTGGCCGATCTTGATCTTGTCGCCGAGGACGGCCGAGAAGCACAGGGTGACGATGTCGGTCCACTGGCGCTCGTCAAGGTGCTCGACGTGGGGCGGGTACGCGAGGACGGTGCGGAGCGCCTTCATGTACGTGAGCGCGTACGGCTGCAGCTTGCCCTGCACGGCGCTCGTCTGCGTCAGGTGCGCGACGATGGCCTTTGCCGTCTTGCGCGACACGACGCGGTGCACTCGTTCGACGACGACACGCACGAGCTGGGCCGCGTCGTCGAGGCGCTTTTCGACGGCGGGGATCGGCTTGGCGACGTACGCGTTGCGCTCCTTGAGGACGATCGAGAACAGGAGCTGGAGCGTGTGGAGCCACGAGTGGTGGCCGCTGTGCGTCACGGCCGCCACGTTGCGCTTCGAGGCGACAAAGTCGTGCAGGTGCGACACGGCCGCCGCGCGCTCCTTGACCTTGTCCGTCTCGAGGTGCGAGAGGATGGTCTCGAACTCGCGCACGGCGGCCGCCATGGGCGGAGGGTCGGGCGAGGGACGAGGACGACGAGGTGGGTGCCGGGTCGAGGCCGTTGGGCTAGCGTCTTGCTCTCGCGGGCTGCGAGCGAGCTGCAGGTGCGGCAGCGTCAGTTACTGGATCGGCAAAGCCCTCATCAGTGGACGTCACTTTGACGAGGGGGAGGAAGGGGATGTGGACACACTTGTAACGACGTAGAGTCGGCGCGAGCTCGTTGACTGTGCTGCTAGATGCTGAAGAGGTGCTCGCGTCAGTTCGCGCTGCGTAGACGGACGAGCCAGAGGGAGTTGGCTCACGCGATGAGGGCGAGGTCTCGGCGGGGCACGGGCGTTGGCGGTGGCCGGTCGACTGAGGGCGCTGCGTGCTTGGAGAGCTCTGCTTGGGCGGCTGCGGCGGCTGCGGCGCTCGTCGGTGAGGCGAGAGGGGTTGCGTCGGCGAGCTCGAGGTGGGGAGAGGCGAGGGCGAGGTCGAGCAGTCGGTCGCACAGCGCGTGCGGCGAAGGTGGGTGGTGTGCGCTGTCGACGGGCCTCGTCTCAGGAGCAGGCGAACTCGCGCGAGGTGCTTGTGCGAGACGGAGCTCCCCTCTCCTCGAAGTCGCGGGCAGCGGCGCCGACTGCGCACGCCGGCTTCTGCGTGCTTTCTCTCTCTTTCTCGAAACCTGGGCCTGCTCTCGTTTCGTCTTGACATCGTGGCAGGCGAGACTGAAAGGGACGGGCTCGCGCTGGAGCACGCCGTCGCCGTGCTAAACGACTCGGCTTGCAGCTCGTGCCCGCCTCGCCTCCGAGGTCCAGCGCCGGCATCGAGACGAGAACATGCAAGCAGCGACGAAGCAAGCGCCTGGCAGCACATACCTCGCTTGGCCCGAGCCGCCCAGCAGGCTCGAGGGCGCACGAGAGCGAAGCGCCGCCAGCGCAGAGATGCGCCGCGCGCCGGGCCCACCGCTGTTCGCGCTCGCTCGATTGAAGGCGAGGGCATTTGCGCAGCGCTCGAGCGGGAAGCGGGGCGGCTGTAGCTGCGCCTGGGCCCGCGAGAGCAGTACCGAGGGCTGCAGGACGCGACAGGCGCGACAGCAAGCAGAGCGTCCCTCGTTGGGCACGGTCGGTCGGCGAGCACCTCGGTGGCGGGTTGGCCGTCCTTGCGCGGGTTCGGGGGCGAGAGTCGGGCGAGGGCGAGGGGCGAGAGATGGCAAGTGGGGCGAGTCAAGGCGCGAAGGAAGGCGCGACGCCGGCCAACTGAGGTGGTGCGCAGTGGCTATCGTGACATATCGCTGGCCAGCACGGGGCAACCGGAGCGTGTCGGTGTCGGTGGCCGAGGGCGAAGGTCGGATCGAGATGAGGACGGACGTCTCGACGTCTGGCTCGCCTCGACACCACTCAGCCTGCGCAGCTCCCACGGCGCCGCCTTAGCATGGCAGGACTCGTAAAGGCCGCCACGCCCCTCAGGGCAGCCCTCGCCCCGACCGCAGCCCGCCTCTTCTCGTCCTCCTCGAGCCCCGCCGCCGCCGCCGCCGCCGCACCTCCGACCCCGCCGCCAGCCGCAACCAGCGCACCTTCTGGCCCGGCGAGCTCGTCCTCGGCACCGTCCCCGCCAGGCTCGACCCCGCCCACGCCCTCGGGCCCGCTCGCCCAGACCAAGGCGAGCCGGTTCACCCTCGACCCCTCGTCGACCCCGACAAAGTTCCCGCACGGCTTCCTCGCGACGGGCCTCCACTGCGGCGTCAAGAAGGACCGCGCAAAGCTCGACCTCGCCGTCATCATCTCGGACCGCCCGTGCTCTGCGGCCGGCACCTTTACCCGCAACGCGTTCGTCGCCGCGCCCGTCGTCGTCTCACAGGACGTCCTCGCGCGGGGCAAAGGCGTCGCGCGCGGGCTCGTCGTCAACAGCGGGTGCGCCAACGCCGTGACGGGCACCCAGGGGCTCGCCGACGCGCGCGCCATGTCGGACCAGCTCGACTCGTTCCTGTCGGCCTCGTCGTCGAGCAGCGGCACGGGCACGCTCGTCATGAGCACGGGCGTCATCGGCCAGCTGTTGCCCATCAACAAGATCCTCCAGGGCATCGAGGCGAGCACGGCGACGCTCGCGAGCAACTTTAACGCGTGGAGCGACTGCGCGCGCGCGTTTATGACGACCGACACGTTCCCCAAGCTGCGCACGCGCACGTTCCAGCTCGCCGGCAAGGAGGTCCGCATGGTCGGCATCGACAAGGGCGCCGGCATGATCCACCCCAACATGGGCCCGCCCGCCGCCGCCGCCGCCGCCGCACCTCGCCCCGCCGGCCCGCCGCACGCCACCATGCTCGGCGTCATCGCGACCGACGCCGCCGTCGAGCCCGCGTCGCTCCAGAGCGCCCTCACGTACGCCGTCGACCGCTCGTTCAACTCGATCTCGGTCGACGGCGACATGAGCACCAACGACACGGTCGTCGCGCTCGCAAACGGCGCGAGCGGCACGAGCGAGATCTCGGAGCACAAGACGCCCGACGACTACGTCAAGTTCCGCGACGAGTTGACGTCGTTCGCGGCCGAGCTCGCCCAGCTCGTCGTGCGCGACGGCGAGGGCGCCGAGAAGTTTGTCAAGGTGACGGTGCAGGTGCGCCCCGACCCTCTCCCTCTCTCTCTCTCTTTCCCTCCCTTGCGCTCCTATCGCTCCATTCTGTGGCCCGAGATCGCCTGAGCTGACTCGAAGCTCGTCCTGCAGGGTGCGCCGACGTACGAGGGCGCGCACAAGGTCGCCTCGGTCGTCTCGACCTCGTCGCTCGTCAAGTGCGCCCTCCACGGCGAGGACGCCAATTGGGGCCGCATCCTGTGCGCCGTCGGCTACTCGCAGCCGCCGTTCGACATCGACCCGACCAAGGTCTCGGTGTCGTTCCTCGCCCAGGACGGCTCGGCCCCGCTCCGGCTCCTCGTCAACGGCGAGCCCGAGCAGGTCGACGAGCACCGCGCGAGCGAGCTCCTCGCCGCTGAGGACATCGAGATCGTCATCGAGCTTGGCCTCGGCGACGAGACGGCCACCTACTGGACCTGCGACCTGTCGCACGAGTACATCTCGATCAACGCCGGTCCGTCCCTCTTCCTCGCCCTCTCTCTCACTCGACGGTGCGCCTGACCTCGCCTCCCGCACGCACAGACTACCGTTCCTGAGCGTCTCGCCCTCCCGCACACACCCTCTCTCGCCACCCCTCGCCTGAAAAGGTCGCCCTTTCGCCCCCCGCCGACCCCTTCTCTCCTCCTCTTTTCCCTCGCCCCGGCAGTGCCAGCATCCTCTCCCTTTCGTCATCGCTGTAGTAGTGCCCCCCTTGGTAATCCGTCTCGCACCCTCGGCGCCCGGCTCCCTCGTCCAAGGTCCGGCTCCGTCGCTCGCGTTCGCTGTTTCAGGCTGCACAACGCTCTCGGCTCTCTCTTGCTCTCGCTCGCGGGTCGATCAACGCTCGATCCAGACGTGTCACTGCTGTACACTAGACAGACCGAGGGACCCGGGCCTGCTCGTCCACTCGTGCTCGTGCTCGCTCCGCTCGGGCCCCTCCTCACCGACCTCGACCGGCCTCCCACCGCTCCTTCGTCGTGCCGTAGATGCGCGCCGCACGGTGCCCGATCGCTCGCTGCACGTGCGGCTGACGGTGCCGGTTCGGCAGGTGGTCGACGGCGAACTCGGCTGCGCGCTGCGGGGACGCGAAACAGCCTCAGGGAAAGGCTCGGCTCCTGCTCTGGCTCGACTCGATTCGAGGAGACGCGCCTCGGCTGCTGCCTTCTCGTTGATTGACAGCATCGCCCTGACGATGTCGACGTCGTCGGCGTCGGCGTCGTGCGCTGCGTGATCGTGGCTCGAGCTTGCGCTTCGGGCCGTCGCTCTCGCCTGCGGACGTCGGCGAGGGTCAGTCCCGGCTGCAACGATCTCGACAGACGCCGACGACGCACGAGAGCGTGCTCGAGGAAGTGCGGCACGTGTGGATGCTGCTCCGCCGTGTTCTCCCGCACCGCCTTGACCCTCTTTGCCCAGCTCAGCACCTCGCCGACCTCCTCCCTGCCGAGCGCGTCCAGCCACGCCGCCGTCAGGACGCTCCACTCGGGCGCGTCGACGGCGAGCGTCGCCTCGAGTCGGCGGCGCAGCTTGGTGTAGGGCCGGCGCGAGTCGGCGGGCGGCGGCGAGGTCGTACGAGAAGGCGAGGTCGAGCGGAAGCTGCGCACGCGACGCAGGGACGTGTTGAGCACGTGAAGCATGGCGACGTGCGAGAGCGCGAGAGAGTGGAAGAGAGCAGGGAGGCGAGGAGCGGCGGAAGCGGTGGCCGGGGCGAGCGCGCACGCACCTCGGCGGACGCGCGGACGGCGGCGAGACGATCAGGCCGCGGACAGGGGCACAGACGGCGAGCTCGCAATGTCCGTAGCGTCGATCACACGTGCAGGCGAGCGAGCGAGGCCGAGAGCGAGAGCGGCGAGAAGCGCAAGCAGGGAAGGGAGCGGCTCGAGCGCCGACTCTCTCTCTCGCGATCTCGACGGCGGATTCTCTCTCTCAAGCGCGCACCTCACAGCGAACGTATGCCAATGCAAGCGAGAGAGAGAGAGAGAAGCGAATGACGAACGTTGTCCTTGAGGACGGACGAGAGCTGGCGACCGTCTACAACCGCGCCTGCTGAGGCGGCCTCCGCCACTCGCGCGTGATGCGGTACGCCGCCTTGCTGCCCTGCTCGATCGCGCCGTCGATGAAACTCTTCCACCCATCTGCCCAGTCCTGCGGCAAGTCGGCAACGTCAGAGCGCGCCGAGGGGGGAGGAGGTTGAGGGCAAGAGAGAGCCAGACGCACCGCCGAGGCCCACTCGACGTTGCCGTGCGGCTTCTGCAGCTCCTTGAAGTACTGCGCGATGGCGAGAGAGTGTGTGAGCGACGATGCGCGAGGGAGCTCTCGGAGGGGAGAGGCAGAGGTTGGTCGGGAGAAGAGGAGGAAAGGAGGGGACAGGAGAGAGAGAGACGACGACGCACCGAGGTGTAGTAGCGCGGGCCGTACATGCACCAGTGACCCTGCGCGTACGGGTCGGCGACCCACTCGTGCCAGACCGAGCTCAGGTAGTGCTCGCTCAGCTCGGGGTCGACCGTCGCGAGCCAGCGCTTGATCTTGGTCGGGTCCGAACTCGGCTGGTTCCCGACCGAGTTGCCGCCGCCGAACGCGACGACGGCGACCGTGCCGTCCTTGAGCGTCTGGTCGCCAAACGCGGCGGCGAGCTCGACCGGGTCGGACGGGTCCTCGTTCCAGGCGTTCCAGACGCCCGAGCGCAGCTGCGGCGCGGCAACGCGCGAGTGGATCTTGTGCCCTTGGCCGACGTGCTGCTTCGAGAAGGCCTCCTGGCGCAGCGGTGAAAGTGGCGGGTCAAACTGGGCGTGCGTCGGAGCGGACGGGGAGCGGCGAGGCCGAGGACGAGGGGGACAGGGGGACAGGCGAGTCAGTTCAGCGGCACGCTCTGAGGCTCAGAGAGAGAGAGAGATTTGGACGCACCTCGACCTTGGCGGCGACGTTGCTCGGCAGCGTGCTGACGACCTTGTTCGCCTTGAACGAGCCCTTGTCCGTGACGACCTCGACCGAGCCGTGGCGGTCGACGACCTTGCGGACGACCGTCTCGAGCGAGTAGGCGAGGTTGCCCGTCTCGAGCGCCTCGTCGAAGAAGCACTTGGCGAAGTGCGACTGGCCGTCGGCAAACTGCTATTTAAGTTGCTGATTTATATTAATTTTATTGTTCAAACATGAGAGCTTAGTACGTGAAACATGAGAGCTTAGTACGTTGTCGGCGAGGAGCGCGAACGAGTTCTCGCCGTGACGTGCCCACTTGATGAGCTCGAGCATCTGCGAGGCGGACGCGGAGCATCAGCTGGCTAGCTCGACGGCTCGCGACGAGAGGGATGGACCGACCGACGCGTTCTCGGGACGGGCGCCCCAGCTCAGGACGAACCTGTGCGGAGGAGGGGATCGTCAGGACGACCGGGAATGCGAGACGAGACGAGGAGGCAAAGAGAAGGAGACGCACCACGGAACGAGGAAAGCGAGCTCGCGCTCAGAGCAGATGTTCTTGGCGCGCACCTCGGCGATGCGGTCGGCGATGCTCATGCGGTCGTACTTGTCGACGAGTCTGTCGTCGACGAATTGACCCGCGACGACCTGCGTCGGGACGGCGATGACGGTCGCGCCTCCTTGACCGTCGACGTCGACGAAGCGCTTGAACGCGTCCTCGCACATCTGGAAGTTTGGCACAAAGGGCTCTTGCAGAACTTTGCCTGCGGAAACATGGACGGCGTCAGCGAGCCATCGTTGACGGCGTCGACGAGGGCGAGGAGAGAGAGAGAGAGAGAGGAAGGGTGCGGCGCACCGTTAAACGTCGTCTTGTTGAACGCGTAGTCGGCGAACTCGGCGTTGGGTGTGACCTTGAGGCGACGCTCGAGGCCGTACCGGGTCTGCTCAAAAGGCGGGATCAGCGAGGGCGGGAGGACGAGCGAGGAGAAGGTGGGGACGCACAATCTCCCTCCAGACGAAGCCCATCTGCCAGTGGATCCACGTGCCGCCCATCTCGTACTTCTCCTGTGCGAGGGAGACGAGTCAGGATGGCCTCGAAGGAAGAGAGGGGCGCGGGACGCACCCCGTCGACCTGCGAGGTCCAGGTGCGGCCGCCGATACGGTCGCGCGCGTCGAGGAGCAGGACCTTTTGCCCGGCGAGCGTGAGATCGCGTGCGGCGGTGAGGCCGGCGTAGCCAGCGCCGATCACGATCGTGTCGAACGGCCTTGCCGACGAGGCGGAGGCGAACGAGGTGAGCGGGCGAATGGCTCCCTCGGTGGCGAGGCCCGGATGAAGCCCTGCATCGGGCGAGTAGATGAAGCCCTCCTTGCTGGTCGGGAAGGTGGCCATGGCGGACAGGGGGCGAGGCGTGGAACGAGGTGGGACGAGGGCGACGAGTTGGACGAGGAGGAGCGCGAGGCGCCGGGTGAGGGCGGGCGAACGTGGCTAGGGCGAGGCGTGCAGGCGACGGTGTCGGTGAAGAGCAGGGGCAAGCGCGCGCAGGCTCATGGCGAGGAGCAGACGCGAGAGAGGCTATCAGCATTGCGCCGCACATCTGCCTCAAGCTCCGCTCTCTGCCTCGAGCAGCCGCACGCGCTTCGCGAAGCGCCCGCAGGCTATCGGCGCTTTCTCTGGTTGTGCGCCGAGCAGCTGGCGCCGTCGACAGCTGCCACGGCAGGGTCCGTGCACGCAGCCTCAAGCGCGACGATTCCTGCTTCTCTCGCTCTCGCTCTCGCAGCCATGGACCCTGCCAAGCGTCGAGCACCGTCCATTACAGAGACAGGGTCAACGGAACATGGCGTGGATGCCCGAGAACCATTCCTGCGACGCCGCCGCTCCGCCGAGCATCTTGAGCACCCTGAGCCCGAACGCGATCCGGACCTGGCTCTCCTTTGCGCTCGCCGTCGCCGCCTCGAGGATGCCACCATGGCCGCCGGCGAGCGCGCTTGAGCCGGGAAGGAGCTCGCCGGGGGCGATGCTCGTCGGCGGAGCGGCGGCGAGGTTGACGAGGAGGCGCTGCGAGGTCGTGATCTGGCGCCGAAGACCCTCGAGCGTCTGGTACAGGACCGTGATGGCGAGTGGCGCCACCTGCGTCAACGAGGCGAGCGCTCGAGCGCCCGAGGAGCCTTGCGGAGGCGGCGACGAGCACAGGAGCGCGTCCAGCACGCTCTTGAACGTCGCCGACGAGGCGGACGACGACTCGCCGCGGCCGTTGTCGTACCGCCGCAGCCGCGTAAAGGCGGCGCTCCACGTCGAGGCCGACTCGGCGTTCCACAGGCTGTCACTTGACGGGAGGGGGAGGGCCGAGATGGCCGAGTGCGAGTGCGGGAGGAGGCGGTGCTCGTCGCCGGCGGCACGCCCGACCTCCAGGTCGAGCAGGTAGCAGAGGTAGGCGATTCTGCGGGGCAACAGAACGTCAGGGTCTCGAAAGAGAAAGGGAGAGGCAGAGAGAAAGGCGGTGCGCACCTGACGTGCGTCTCGTGGGCGATCCAGGCTCGCCAGACTCGCTCGAGGTCGTCCGGCGGTAGGTTGAGGTCGAGCGGAACGGCGTGATCGGGCGGGAGCATGTCGAGGAACGTCTGGATGAGGAGGCCGTGGTGCCGCCTCGAGTACTCGCGCTCGGCCTGGCTGTCCGAGAAGCACCCGACGAGCTGGTACAGGAGGAGGGTCTGGGCGGCGGCGAGGCGCTCGTCCTCGTGCAGGACGACGTGCGTCAACTCGGCGGCGGCGAACTCGCGCTTGATGTGCGACATCTCGTTGTGGAACGGCTTGGACGACTCGAACAGGCCGGCGCCGACGACCGAGAGCGCAAACGCGAGAGGCGGAGCGATCGCCTTGAGGTCGAGGCTTGGACGATGCTGCAGAAAGAAGGACGTCAGGGTACGACGAGGCATGGGGGTCTCTGAGAGAGAGAGAGAGAGAGAGAGAGAGGGCGACGCACGAGGAGAGGGAGGACCGGCAGGAGCGAGTCGTACGTCTGGGCGGCGAAGCGCGAGAGCTTGGGCAACGGCGGCACCTCCCACGGGTACAGATAAGCTATGCACATCTTTTGCGCCGGCAGGAAGAACCTTGACGACGTGTTGCGCTCGAGGGCGAAGAGACTGCGGCGCAGGCAGGAGAGTCAGTAAGGCGGCGCCGATCGGTCGCGCGGTCCCTGCCCGGGGAAGCTCTGAGGACGCACTGGTCCTGGCCCGGGTACATGGACGGCTCCCTCCTCTTTGCCGAGCCCGCCACGAGCGCAATCATGCGCTCAAAGTCGCGCTGCTCACCGTCTGCCGCCGAGTCGACCTCGTCGACCTCGAGCCAGTCCTCCTCTGCGCCCGACAGGACCTCGACGGCGAAATTGCGTGGCCGCAACGACGCGAGCGCGAGCACGTCATGCGCTCGGACCGGGCCGACCTGCGGCAGGTCTCGCCGTCGGTCCTCGTCCACGCGGGAGCTGCCAGCTGTGGGCGAGGAGCCCTGGACGCGTCGATCTCGAAAGTCGAGGAGCGGCCTCGTGATGTGCTCGTCGCAGGGATGTGCCGAAGGAGGAGGGCCGGCTGCAGGAGAGAGGACGGCGACGGCGGGCTCGGACGGGTCGGGGTGGTCAAGGTCGGACGGCGGGATGGTCGGCGGTGGCCGAGGCAGGGTGTAGGAGGTGGTAGGGCTTGGGGCGAACATGGCGAAGAGGTCGAGAGTGCTTGTGGGTCGCGAGATGGGCGGGCTGGGCGGGCTCGATGCCGTACTGTCGCGTCGAGTCGGCCGGCTCTGGCCCGGGGTTGAGGCCAGGTTGAGGGGCACAGGGTCGGGAAGGCGGAGCAGGTCGTCGGCGGGATGGTTGATGGTCGAAGTCGACGTCGAGTGCGGATGCAGGCTGTCGGCATCTACAGTACGCGGCGGCGAGGGTCAGCCTGGCGCATCGCCGTTCTGAGGAGGCGAGGGGAGAGATCCGTGGCCTGCTCACGTTGGCTGCGGAAGTGTCGACGGACGTACTCGGAGCGCGAATAGACTGCACCACACTGCGAGAACCTCGTCAGCGACGGTGCGCGGGATTGCGAGAGTGGTCCGCCCCCACGCGCCGAGATCCCGCCTGCCGACTGGCCCTCGACCGCGACGGCTCCTGGGAGCGCACCACCGCGCCCGCATGTCACAGACACCTATCCATCTTGATGAGCCGCGCCTGACTGCGCGCCTTGCTCCAGGCGAGTCGCAGAAGAGGAAAGGAGATGAGGACCGAGATGAGGGGGAGCGAGGACGCACGACGGTGCAGGCGTGCTCTTGCCGACTCGGCGGAACCTTGCGCTTGGCTGCAGAGGTAGACATAGTGGCTGGGCGTGCTCTCGCCCGCCGGCGAGCGTGTGGTGAGGCTCTGTGTGGGGAACCTCGACGCCGCCTCGCCCTCGCCTCGCTCTCGCCTCGCCCTAGGCCTCACTCGCACCTCGCCTGCACCTCGCCTGCACCTCAGCCCCAAAGCTGGTCGCCCTCGCCCGTCTCGACTTGCCTCGCCCACTTGGGCGCCGCCGCCTCTGGACCTCCTTCCTCTCACTCGCTCAACACTCATTCTCTCAGGTGCGCCGCCTCTTCCTCTCCATCCAGTCGTCCGAGAACGGTGGTGGACATGGGTGCAGCTCTCGCAGGCTCTCGAGGCGAGGTGGGGCCGGGGCGGCGAGGAAAGCGGGCGAGGGCGATGAGGACGCCGAGGGCCGTTCCAGACGAACAACAGCTCGAGGGACAGCGGGAGCTCGGCAGCGTGCTCATGGACGGATGGACAGTGGCCCTGTGTGGCAGCGTGAGCTGGCGAGGCGCGGTGGGCGCGGTTCTCCTGGGTGAGGGGACTTGGGGCGTGCGCGCTCGTCTCGCCCTGCTCCCTCTCTCCCTCTCCCCTTCTGCCCTTTCGCTCGCAGCCCTTCATGTACATCAACGGGGACGAGGGTGCGCGGTACAACTGCTCAAGGTGCGTCCCTTCTCTCTCTCTCTCGTCGTCGCCGGTCGTCGTCGTCGTCCGTGAGCCAAGCGGCTCACTCGCGCGTCCTCCTCGTCTCGCAGCTGCACACCTTCGACGGTCTCAGAGGTACGTCCAATCTCTCCTCCCTCCTGCCGAGCGACAGCTGCGCCTAGCTTTCAGCGAGCCGCAGACTGACACCCTCGTCCACAGCCTCTACGCCCGCTCGTCCTCCTCGACTGGACGGCGTCGTGTCCTCAGGTGCGTCGCTCTCGTCCGCTCTCCTCTAGCAGAACGTCACTGACTCTACGTTGGTCGCACCTTCCATGACGCAGCGTCGCCTGCCTCTCGGTGCGTCTCCCTTCCTCCCCGTCCTTGTCTCTCTCGAGGCGTGTGACGGCGCCTCGGCGGACAATGAGCCCCTCGTCACCTTCTGCGACCGGGACTGACACACTCTCCTTGACCTCCTCCCGCCCATCCCTGTACCTCGTTCCGCTTGCAGCCAACTCGGTCGTCTCGGACGCAAAGGTGCGCTCGCGCCTCGCACTCTCTCTCTCGCGTCGCCAGGCTCTCTCTCGAGTCTCGCGCTCGCGCACATCTGTTTCTCGCGTTGCTGTACACCCGTGTCTGCAACTTGTTCATCATCATTCTTGATTGCGCGAGCGAGGCGAGGACGAGGCGAGAGCGAGGCGAAGAGCGAGGCGAGGACGAGGCGAGAGCGAGGCGAAGAGCGAGGTGAGACGAGGCGAGAAGGAGGTGAGAGCGAGGTGAGAGCGAGGCGAAGGATAGGTGTCGTCGAGGTGAGAGCGAGGGCGAGCCGAGGTGAAAGCGAGGTTGAGGCGAGCCAAGGAGAGGCGAGACGAGACGAAACGAAGCGACCTCGAGGGAACCTCAGCGCGACCTGGCCCGTTTTGGTCCTCGTTGAGTATCCGCTCATATCGCCCGCTACGAGTCTCTGGTGGAAGCAGCTCCCCTGAACGAGAGAGCCAAGGCAAGCGGGAGGTCGGCTCGGGCCACTCGCAGACTCGCTCGGGCCTCTCGAACGAAAGCCTCGCGCTCACCGCGAAATGTACATTGCACTACAGTAGGCACACGTCTAGACCTGACACGACTGAGTACTGAACTCGAGCAAATTGGAGCCGCGAGCCGACCCGCTCGCTCAGACGTCGACTTTCGCCGCCTCGTCCTCGGCAGCTGATGCCGAGGGTCGCTGCAGGGCCTCGCCGACCGTGCCGTGAAAGTTGTGGACGCGCTTCTTGCCGCCGATGAACCAGTAGATGCCGGCGAGGACGTGTGCGCCGCCGAAGATCGCGCAGGCGTAGTCTGGGGGAGCGGCGAGTCAGTTCGACGAGTCCGCGCCGCAGAGGAATGCGCGACGACGACGCACTCATGTTGTCGCCAGTGACCGGCACGGCGGTCGGAAGGAAGAGCATGACCGAGATGAAGAGCTCGTACACGATCGCGATGAGGTTGACGACCGGGCCGAGGACAGGTCCGAGCGAGAACGGCGCCTTGGGAAGGGTGCCCGACGGTCGGCCTCGAACGAGCATGAGGATGTTCGGCACGACATACCTGCGCAACATTTCGAGTCAGGAAGTGCTGCACATGGGCGGGAGAGAGCGAGAGGGAGAGAACGACGCACGAGGTGTTGAGGAGGGCGATCGCGAGGACGAGCACGCTGTTGAACAGCGCCGCATTGCCGAGGTAGACGAGGACGATGAGCATCTGGATGGCGGCGCTCAACATCATGGCGCGCACGGGGACGTGACAGGTCGGGCTGATCTTGGACAAGAAGGTCGACGCAGGAATGCCGCCCTCGAGCGAGAAGGCCCAGATGACGCGACCGCTCGTGGCGAGCATGCTGATCGACGCACAGACAGCAGACACCGTGCAGAGCGCAGAGGTGAGGACGACGGCGCCGGCCGTGCTGCCCGTTGCCGACTGGAGGAGGTAGATGAGGGGGAACCTGTCGGGTCAAAAGGCGTCAGCGCCCTCTTCGGCACGCTCGCCGAGCGACCGCCTCGATACATGAGCGGACGCACATCTGCACGGCGACCGTCTCGATGTCCCTGATCGTGAAGACGACGGCGAGGATGATGAGGAGGCCCGTCGGCAGGCTCATGAGGACGCTGCCGATCATGGCCCGGGGAGCGTAGATGGCCGGCTTGTGCATCTCCTCGCTCAGGTGAGCGACGCTGTCGTAGCCCAAGATGCTGAAGGCTGCGGTGACCATGCTGCGACGGGAGGAGCGGCTCGTCAGTGACCGAGTGGATGACAAGGGTGGGAAGAGGTCTGAGCGCACCCGACGACGAACGCGATGCCGTCGCTGGACCAGCCCGTCGCGTTCTCGAGGTGCAGAAGAGCGTACTCGGCTGCGGGTGGGCGCAGAGGGTCGTCAGGAGGAGCGCGTGCGCAGGCTCGAGAGGTGGAGGAACGCACCCGAGTTGAAGTTGCCGGCCGATTTGGCGAAGAGGATGGCGACGATGCAGATGGTCGAGCCGATGGCGAGTGCTGCAGCCGTATTGTTGAGCGCCGAGAGGACTCGCATGCCGTAGACGTTGACGAGGAGCGAGAACAGGAGGACCGCCCAGCTGCCGAGGAGGGTGCGTCAGGGTCGTCTCGCCGTGCAGCCTGGTGCTGCAGCACAAGACTCACAAGACGAGGACGATGTGCCATGCCGCAGGTAGGTAGGCCTCGTGCGTTGCGGCCGCCATGGCCAGTATCTGCTCGGCGAGGAGGTCAGTTTCGGCCGCGCGAGCGAGCAAGAGAAGGGGGGTCGAACGAACCGAGATGGACGAGATGAACGCGGCAGACGAGGTCATGAAGATCCAGGCGACGGCTGTGAGCCACGCGACGTAGTACCGCTGCGAAAAGGGTCGAGGTCACCCGTCTGACGGCGCAGATACGCGAATCTAAGAAGGGAGCTCACGAGGAAGCGCGCACAGCGCTTTGGCGCAAGGTGCTCAGCCCAGGCGATCTGCCCCTCGGCAGTCGGCCAGATCGACACCATCTCGCCGAGCGAGGCGGCGCCGCACAAGCTGCCGACAAACACGACGAGGAACCCCCAGAACATGGCGACGGGGCCGCCTGCCGAGAGGCTGGTCGCGACGCTGCCCGCCCAGGCCGCCGGCGTACTCATGATGACGAAGCAGAAGAGGGCCATCGAGAGCGGCGAGAAGCGCAGCTTGAGGTTGGCGTCGTGTCGAACGGGACCGGCCCCCTCGGCGCCGTCGGGCGCAGCCGAGACCACCCTGGCGAGATGACTTGCGGCGCTCTTGACAGGCATGTCGCAGTCGGCGTGCTTGGAGGAGCTGGACGAGGAGCTCATCGAGAAAGAAGGGGGGGAACTGGACGAGCGCGGCGAGGAGCGAGAGAGGTTGAGGAGGCAACGTCGACCCAGGACGACCGAGAGATTGCGCCGCGACGGAGCGGGGCGTCGAGGCAGAGTCTCGTGATAGCTCGACCAGTGGCAGCGGTGCCTGGCCGGTCGCAGCTCGCCGTCGCGGAGAAATGCAGATAGGAGCCTGAGGCAGGCCGCCGTGGCAGCAGGCGGCGGCGGGGCAGCCTGCACGGCGCGCGTATGCGCCGTGTGCTGCAGCACGATGCCGCAGCGGCAGCGACGCACAGGGCAGGCGCGAGGGTGAGGGAGAGAGGTGAGCCGCTTTGCGAGCGGGCCGCAACCTTCCACCTCTCGCATCTGCCGACTCTGCTCGACTCTGCTCGACCCAGCTGGCCGCTCATGCGCAACCTCCAGCACATCCGCTAGCTCAGCTGCGGCGACTCGCCCGTCGAGACGGTCCACCTGAGCCATCGCTCCGCCCCGAGGCAGCGGCGCTGCGGCCTTTTTGAGCCAGCCTCCTGGCGGCTCGCCGTGCGGTACTTAGCTGCCAGCCCATGGCTACAGATGGGCAAGAGCGCGGCCTCGCCCTCGAGCTGGCCGTCCCGGAGGCTGGTGCGCCGGCTCGGGCCCCGTCACCTGCTTCCCTCCTCTCGACCCTCTCTCGCCGCCTCAGCACTTCCGTCCGCAAGTCGAGCACCATGTCGACGACTCAGACGATCCAGATCACCAAGGCTGTCGCTTCCCAGCCCCTCATCGATGGCTTCCCTGGCGGACAACTGCGTGCGTCCCCTCCGACTGTCGAGCGGCGAGATCGCTGACCAGCCCTTCCCTGCAGTCGATTTTGCCGCCTTTCCCTCGTCGAGTGGTCCCGCAACGGCAGGCGTCTACCGCAACCTCGGGAACGTCCCCCAGTTCGACGTTGCAGGCTATCCCGAGGACGAGGTGAGCAGGCCTCGCTTTCTCTCACTCCCACACTCGTGCCGCGCCGCTCATGTGTCCTCCCTCTCGCAACGCAGTTCAAGTACGTGATCGACGGCGAGATGGCTGTCGTGCAGGGCGGCAAAGAGATGGTCGCGCTCGCGGGCGACCTCGTCTACATTCCGAAAGTGCGTTCACCTGCTCACAACGCTCACCAGGGTCCCTCTGTCGACGCTGACATGCTCTCGACGTGCGCAGGGAGCAGCCTTCACGGTCCTGCCGACGGTGTTCACGGCCGTCTTGTGCGTCGCCGCCTTTCCTTCCCTCTCTCGATGCCCTCGAAAAGGTCGACCTCGACGAGCCGTGCTGAGCGCTGACCCTCTCGCTCGCGCACAGCTTCTCGGCACGAGCACCAGCCTTCACCAAGGCTCCTCGGTTCTCGGCACAGTTGTAGAGCGCCGTTTGCCTGAGCATAGAGCCGATGTTCCCGACCGACGAGCTCGCGGGTTTTCTTCCTTCACCTCTTCCCCGAGAGCGTGCGGCAAAGAGCGAGAGCGAGAGAGAGAGTACACGAGAGAGAGATGCAGCGACTGAACTGCGTCCTCGACGAGGTACACCAACAGCGAGTGCAGGCGAGCGAGGCCGAGAGTGAGAGCGGCGAGAAGCGCAAGCAGGCTCGAGCGCCGGTTCTCTCTCTCGCGCTCTCGGCGGCGGATCTCTCTCTCGAGCGCGCACCTCACAGCGACCGTATGCCAATGCAAGCGAGAGAGAGTGAGAGAGAGAGAGAGAGAGAGAGAGAGAGAGAGGAAAAGGCACAGAACGGAATCTACCAGAGAGGAGGGAGAGAGGGAGGGAGGGAGGGGGAGGAAGGAGCCGCTCAGAGCTCAGTCGGGGCAGCGTAGACCGACTCGGGCTTGACGGTGCCGCCGTTGGCGAGGCGGGCCTCGCCCCACTTGCGCAGGCGGATCGACTCGATCGCGATGAAGCCACTGTGGGCGCGCGCGGAGAGAGAGAGAGAGAGAGAGAGAGCAAGAGAGGCTCAGGTCAGTCCCGTCTCGAATCGGCGAGGAGGAGGGCGAGAGAGGGAGAGGGGGGACGTACGTCGTCGCGCTCGGGTCAAAGTTGGTGACCGAGTCCATCGAGACCTGCTCGGCGTCGTACAGGGCCTCGGTCTCGCTCATGCGGCCCTCGACGATGACGTTGCCCATGATGAGGGCGAGGCGCACCCGGCCGTTGACCGTCTCCTGCGACTTGGCGAGGCACGACTGGACAAACTCGCGCTCGGGCGAGAACCAGTAGCCTGTGGCGCCACGAGAGAAGGGGGAGAGAGGGAGCGAAGGAGCAGAGGGGGAGGACAAGGGAACGAGGTCAGTCCTGCTCACGCAGCCCAACGTCGCCGCCGAGAGAGGGCGCGGAAGAGAGGGAAAGAGACAGGGGACGCACCGTTGTACAGGATCTTGCTGAGCTCGGTCGTGACAAAGCCATCGCGGAGCGCGCGCACGTTGCGGTCGACGACGAGGCCCTCGAGGTCCATGTGGGCCTTGCGGAGGATGGTCGCACCGGGCGACTCGTAGCACCCGCGGCTCTTGACGCCGATGAAGCGGTTCTCGACAATGTCGATGCGGCCGATGCCGTGCTTGCGCGCGAGCGCGTTGAGCGTCAGGAAGATGTCGACCGGGTCCGTCACCTCCTTGCCGGCCTTGGACGGGACGGCGTCGGTGCCGTCCGGGTGGATGACGAGCGAGACGGGGATGCCCTTCTTGAACGTGATCGAGATGCGCTCGGGCGTGGTCGGGCACTTGTCGAGGCCGTTGATGAGCTTCCACATGTCGGCGGGCGGGGTCGTGTCCGGGTCCTCGAGGATGCCGGCCTCGTACGAGATGTGGAACAGGTTCTCGTCGGTCGACCACGGCTTGGCCGCCGTCTGGAAGACCGGGATGCCCTTGTCGGCCGCAAAGTCGAGCAGGGCCTGGCGGCCGGCAAAGCGCTCGTAGAAGACCGGGTCGCGCCACGGGGCGATGACCTTGATGTCGGGCTGGAGGGCGTAGAAGGCGAGCTCGAACCGGACCTGGTCGTTGCCCTTGCCCGTGCAGCCGTGCGACACAAACTGGCAGTCCTCCTCGACGACGACGTCCATCATGGCGCGCGCGATGACGGGGCGCGCGAGCGAGGTGCCGAGGAGGTAGACGCCCTGCCGTGCACATGTGGGTCAGACTGTGTGCGTCCAGAGAGAGAGAGAGAGCGCGCGCGCGTGGGGCGCACCTCGTAGATGCAGTTGGCCTGCACCGAGGGGTAGATCAAGTGCTCGACAAACTCCTTGCGGCAGTCTGCGAGGACAAACTTGGCGGCGCCGATCTTGTTGGCCTTGACACGGGCGGCCTCAAAGTCCTCCTCCTGGCCGACGTCGGCCATGAAGGCGATGACCTCGTAGCCCTCGTCGATGAGCCAGGCGAGGATGCACGACGTGTCGAGCCCGCCCGAGTAGGCGAGGAGGACGCGGCCCTTTGAGCCGGCTGCGGCGGTGGTGGACGACATGACGGACAGGAGGGGAGGGCTGTTGCGGACGAATTGGAGCGGGGGGCAGAGATAGGGAAGTTGGGGGAGAGGGGGAGAGGGCGAGGGCAAGGAGAGGGTAGGGGGGACAGTGTGGAGGGAGATCGGGTCAGGTCGAGTGGGGTAGAGTAGAGTGAGCGTGAGCTGGACTGACCTGGAGCTGAGGTGGTGGAGGGGAGAGAGCCAGAAGAAGTTGGCGGCGGCCGGCTCTCGTCGTCGGTCGGCTCGAGTTGACTCTCGCTCGCTCGACCCCGCATCGTCTGGTCTCCCGCCACCATGCTCGCAACCACAGCGACCCACCTCACCCGCACCACAGCCCGCACCCGCACCCGCCCGGCACCGCACCACCTTCGATCCCTCGGCTGGTTCACCCGCTCCACTGCCGCCTCGGCGCAATCTCCCCCACCGCCAGTCGAGCAGCAGCACCCGCTCGACGAGGACCACGACCTCGTCATCGTCGGCGGTGGTCCCGCAGGACTCACCCTCGCAGCCGCCCTCGGTGAGCCCCCCCTCCCCGCTCCCTCGTCTCATCAGCTCCAACTGACCCCCCTCCCCACCATCGCAGCCTCGAACGAGCACATCGCCGCCACTCACTCCATCACGCTCATCGAGGGCGGGCCCCTCGCCCCGATCCGCGACTGGCACCAACCCCCAGCCACTTACTCGAACCGCGTCAGCTCCATCACGGCCGACAATGCGCGCCTGCTCGCCGACGCCGGCATCTGGCAGCACATCGACCACACGCGCACCCGCCAGCTCGACGAGCTCCAGGTGTGGGACGGCCTGTCGGACGCCCGCATCGAGTTCCAGTCGCCCTTCCTCCCGCCCTCCTCTTCCTCCCCCCCTTCCTCCTCGCCCAACGCGCCCGAGCCCGACGCCTGGGACGCCGCGTACGCCTCTGCGCTCCGCCCACGCCGCGCCCACATGAGCACCATGCTCGAGAACCTCAACCTGCAGCGCGCGGCCCTGCGTCGCATCGACGAGTGCGTGCGAGACCGCGGCGTGAGGGTCGAGCTGCTCGACGGCCGGCGCGTCGAGGGGATCGAGAGGGGCGAGGGCGGCTGGCCCGTCGTCAGTGTTGGAGGGCAGAAGGGGGCGGTGGGCGGCGGCGGCGGCGCAGGGCGCAGGCTGCGCGCGAGGCTCCTCGTGCGTCCTCCTTCCTCTCCCTCTTTCTCTCGCTTTCTCTCCCTCGCCTTCCCTTCTCTCTCCTTGCCCCCTACCACTCCTCAATACGCCCCTCCTCCTCTCGCTCGCGCACCCCTCACTGACGCCCGTCCTCTCGTCCTCTCGTCCGTCCAGATCGGCGCCGACGGCGCCAACTCGCCCGTCAAGACGTTCTCGAACATCGACACGTTCGGGTGGGCCTACGACCGCCAGGGCGTCGTCGCGACCGTCGCCGTCGACCCGAACCCGCTCAACGTCGGTGAGGGCATGAGCACCGGGTGGCAGCGCTTCCTCCCCGAGGGCCCGGTCGCGTTCCTCCCTGTGCGTCCTGCCTGCGCCTCCCTCTCTCTGTGTGAGCGCGCAGACCGAGACTGACTCGTCGGCTCCGGCCGCACCGCACCGCAGCTCTCGGACTCGCACGCGTCGCTCGTGTGGTCGACCACGCCCGAGTACGCCGCCGCCATCAAGTCGCTCCCGCTCGACGTCCTCCCGCACCTCGTCACGGCCGCCTTCACCCTCCCTTACGACACCCTGCGCTCCTTCCTCGACGCCCTCGTCCCGCCCCGCGCCGCACCCGGCGCCCTCGCCGCCCCCGCCGCCCCGGCCCCGACACACGACGCGCCCGCGCTCGTCGCCCAGCTCGAGTCGGCGCTCGTCGCCCACTCGCAGTTGACGTACGACCCCTCGTCGCCCACTGCGCCGCTCCCGCCGCGCATCGTGTCGGTCCAACCCGGCAGCGTCGCGTCGTTCCCGCTGCGCCTGCAGCACACGTCGTCGTACCTCGGCCTCCCGACCCGCACGCCCGACGCGCCCGTCGCACTCGACGCCCGCACGGCCCTCGTCGGCGACGCGGCGCACACGGTGCACCCTCTCGCGGGCCAGGGGCTCAACCTCGGACTCGCCGACGCGTTCTCGCTCGCGTCGCTCGTCGCGCGCCGGGCGGGCCAGGGCGCCGATGTGGGCGCGTACCTCGGGCTCAAGGAGTACCCGCGAGAGAGGTACGTGCGCAACCACGCCGTGTTGAGCGCGTGCGACCACCTCGCGAGTTTGTATGGACGCACGGACCGCGTCAGCGTGTGGGCGAGGAGCACCGGTCTCGAGGTGCTCAACGAGCTCGAGCCGCTCAAGAGGCTCGTCATGGGCCAGGCGGGCGGGGCTGAGGAAGCGGCGGCGGGAGGCGCGGCGGGAGGAGGTGGAGGGAGGGCGGGCAGCGTCGGCGCGGGCGCCTGGGGCGCTGTCGCGAGCGTGCTCGAGGGCGTCGGCAAGGCGAGGGACATGGTCGGCGCTGTCGGCGGCGCCGTCGTCGGGCAGGTCGGCAGGCGCGCGGCAGAGTTTGTCGTCAAGGGCCGGTGAGCGAGCGAGGTAATCGAGCGTGGCGGTTTCTCTCTCTCTCTCTCTCTCTCAAGGATGGATGGCGGGGCTCGTGCGCATGGCTCGTCGCGTGTCCGGCTGTGGGACGCTCTCGCCCTGTGGCTGGCTCAGGGGCTGGTGTCCGCGGACCGTCCGCGCTCGGCGTCGTCGCCGGCGGCTCGCAGACTCGGGCTCCGCTCCGCTCGCCGACTCCCGCTCTTCGCTCTCTTCCTCCTTCTTGCTCTTGCTCGTCGCTATATCTCATCTGCGACCCACGCGCTTTCGTCGTACTCGCCATGGGCAAAGGTCCCCACTCGCTCGCCGTCGCGCTTGCGATCCTGCGCGCCGCCTTCGAGGCCATCCCAGGCGGCGGCGACGCCGGCCTCGCGAATGGCGAGATGGTGTTTGAGCGCATCAACTTTGACGGGCTCGACAAGAAGGCGCAGGAGGCGCTCCTCGACTGGCTCCAAGCGCTCAAGGCGTTTGCGACGGGCCAGGCGAGGGCTGTGCTGCCGCCTCTGCCGGCGGCCTTTCTCAACAAGGTGCGTCTCCTCCCTCCCTTGTGCGTCTTGTCCTCCATAGCGCACCGCCTGACGTTCCTCTCTCGCAGCACGGAGAATGGCGCTCGGCGCTGCAGGGCATCTCGAAAGACGTCGACCAGCTCGTCCGTCCCTTCTTCTTTCTCTCCTCTGCGTCGTCCCCTCGCCCTGACTCGAGCCACCGCGACACAGCGCGCCACGCAAGAGCGCTCGCTCTCCAAGGAGGCGCCGCGACCCGGGCTCGGGCTGCGGCAGGCGTGGATCTACGGGACGACGCCGGAGCGGTGCGCGAGGGAGCGGGCGTGGCAGTAAGGGAGGTTGTGCAGAGTGCAACGCAGGGCTGCGCGAGGTCGACCCTTCCGTGCCGCAGGACGAGAGAAGAGAGGTACCGCGCGCACAAGAGGAGGAGGAGGACAAAGCGCGCTCCGCTCCAACTGCGTCGTCCCGCAGCTTCGCTCATCCTTCCTCCGCTTCGCTCCGCACTCGCTCGTTCTCAACATAGCGCCGCCTCGGCGTCGGTCAGCAGCCTGCTCTCCGGAGGAGCACGCGCTTGCCGTCGTCCGCTGTTCGGACCGGACTCGCCGCGGCGTCGTCGTGGCCCTCGAAATTTCGAGCGAGGCTGGCTCAGCGCTCGAGAGCTTCTTTGCTGCCAGCTCTAGCTGTCCAGCACTCGCCTGCGATGCCCTCTCGACCATCTGTACCGCTCATGGAAAACGCGCACCACCGCTCGGGCCGCTCCCTCCCCCTCCGCACCACCTCGTCGCCGCAAACGCCGACCTCGAGCAACTGGAGCCGCCCGTCGATGCGCCAGTACGCGTCCGTCAACTCCCTTTCGCCGATCCACTCGTCGTGCACGTCCCCGACCCACTCGACGGCATCGTCGTCGGCTCGTCGCGCTTCCGAGCTGCCCGTCGACTACAAGATCCTCGTGCGCCTCCTCCGATGCGTCCTCTCGACCGGCGCAGACGAGTGGGACGCCCTGTCGACCGAGTGGTGGGAATCGCTCGCGGACGAGGATCGGTACGACGCAGGCTCGAGGCAGGGCGAGGTCGTCGACTGGGCGCACAAGATCCAGGGCATGGCCAAGGGCGACTCGTCGGCCAAGCCGCGCATCCCGGCGTTCCTCCTCGAAGCCGCAAGAGGGCAGGTCCGTCCATATTGCTCTCTCTCTCAGTCGCGGTCAAAGCGTCGTGACGCTCACCCTTCCTCTTCGCGCAGGACGCCGGGGTCCGCAAGGGCCGCGCGCAAGACGTCGTTCAGGCCATGCTCTCGGTACACAGCAAAGCGATCGATGCCGTGCGTCCTCATGTCCTGTCGACCTCGTTCGCGCGCGCCGCCGACTGACCTTCCCAAACGCGCGCAGCACGACGCGCAGGATTTCCTCACGTCGCCGCCGCGTTCCTCTCGCGCCCCTCGCCCATACTGCTCGATCGGGCACCGAGCAGCTCGTCTCTACGGGACGACCAAGGGCGCGTGGGAGGCCGAGCAGAACTGGTAGTGGGCCACCTTTCGAGATTTAGACTTTCTAGACGGCGACGGCGTGCTGATGGAGGTATCGTAGATTGGCAGGGCGTACGAGGGGCAAGGGATGATGGCTACACACATACAACCAGCTGAGGAAGAGAGAGAGAGACAACGAAAGGAAGGGGAACGAGGAGGAAGAGAGAGGGGGGGCGACGAGGCGAGTTCTACTTGGTCGCCTTGCGCTGCTGCTTGAGGAGCTGCTTCTTGCGCTCCTGGAGCTTGGTCGTCTCCTCCGAGCGGCGGTCCTGCGAGTACGCCATCTTCTTGTACAGCCGGCGCTGCGAGTTGGTCATCATCGACGCCTTGATCTCGTCCTGCTCGTCGCGCTGCGGCGCGGCCACCTTCTTCTTGGGCGCCGCCTTCTTGGCCTTCTTGGTCTCGGCGGCGAGGTCGGCCTCGAACACGGCCGGCGCGACGCCGCGCGCCTCGGCCTCGAGCTCGGCGGCGTGGCGCAGCTCCTCGTTGCTCGGGTCGGCGGCGGCCGCGAGCAGTGCCGGGCCGGGGCCGGCAGCCGCAGCCGGCGTCGCGACGTCGTCGTCGTCGTCCTGCTTCATCGCCTCGTCCTCGTCGGCCGCCTCGACCGACTCGTCGTCGTCCTCCTCGACGTCGCTGCCCATCTCGACCTCGACGCCGCCAGCCTCGGCCGGGACGTAGCCGCCGCGCTCGCGCACCTCGTCCTCGTCGACGAACGGCGACAGGTGGGGCGGGAGGACGGCGCCGGGCTTGTACGCGTCGGCGGGGAGTAGCGTCTTCTTGTTGACGCAGTCGACGACCCACTGGGGCTGGACGTAGGCGCGCTTGCCCGGGTGCGAGGCGGCCGTCTCGGGGATGACGGGGCGGTCGAGGACGTGGTGCGTGATGCGCGCGTCGTCCTCCTTGTACGGCGAGCCGGCGCCGAGGACCGGGTCCCACCCGACGCGGCCGCCGAACGAGCGGATGACGAACTCGAGCGTCGGGCGCGTCACCTCGCGCGACAGGAAGAAGAAGTACGGGGCGAACAGGTCGGTCGACGCGGTGAGGGACGAGGGCTGGGTCACGCTCGTCGTCGGGTCCGACTCGTCGACGCCGGCCGGGGTCGGGAACACGTCGAGCTCGAGGGCGGCGTCCTGCGCCGCGCCGGCGAGCGTCGCCGCCGCCGAGTCGGCCTGGTCCTCGACGCTCGCCTCGGCCTCGCCGCCCTTGCCGCCGGCCTTCTCGATCTCGGCGATCTGCTTGCGCACGTCCTTGGCGTACACGCGCTTCTTCTCGGGCGCGTCCTCGCCCTCGACCTCGGGCATGCGCTCGACGACGAGGCCCTTGGCGCCGGCCTCCTCGAGGAGGAGGGCGCCGAGGCCGGCACCGTTCTCGTCGAGGACCTCGTCGAGCTTGGGCGGGTAGACGAGGTTGTTGTCGGTGTACAGGCGGTAGAAGACGAAGCCGAGGAGGGTTTGGTACAACTCGAGGAAGGTGAGCATGATGCGGTAGTCGAGGTCGGACGGGATCTGCTGGGTGAACATGTAGGGGACGAGCCACGTGATCGTCTGGCCCATGACCTCGGCCTGGAAGTAGATGCCCTTGATGCTGAGGAACACCTTGCGCAGCGAGTGGGTGCGCATGACGTAGAGCTGCCACTCGGCCGCGAGGCGGTTGCAGTTGGCGATGATGGACGCCGGCACGGTCGAGGTGGCGGGGAGGGCGGCGAACAGGACGATGAGCGACAGGGCGTCGTCGAGGTCACGGAGCGAGTCGACGAACGTCGGGTACCTGGTTGGCGTCGAGAGAGGCGAGTCAGTACACCCGGACGAGCGCAGGGGAGGAGAGGACAAGAAGGGGGACGAACCGCTCCTTGATGATGTGGTCGAGGCGGTAGGTCGGCTTCTGCTCCTGCAGGTTCTTGGCCAGGTGCCACTCGCCGCGACCGACGGCCTTGCTCAGCTTCTTGGCGAACGCCTTGTGCTCGCGGAGCTTGTGGAGGACGGGCTCGTGGAGGAGGTACTGGATGTCCTTGGCGTAGTAGAACGAGGCCGGGGCCGACGAGCCCTTGTTGGCCTTCTTGCGGTTCTTGGGCTCGCGCGGGTAGATGCCTGTGCGGGGGTGCGGGACGAGGGTCAGCTCCGTGTGTGCGCCAACTCGAGGGAGACGAGAGGTCGAGTGAGCTCACCCTTGAGGATGCAGAGACGGCGGAAGTCGCCGAGGGTGCACTGGAGCTTCTTGATGGCCTGGTTGCGAGTGATGTACTGCACGAACGAGGCAGGTCAGTCATGGGTTGGGTTGAGCCGGACGAGGCGAGGTGAGGCGGAGGCGAGTCGAGCTCACGTTCTTGGACGCGCCAGCCTCGCCCTTCTTCTTCATGCCGTTGTGGCCACGGGGTGCGACTCGGCCCATGGTGTGCTGTGCTGGCTGGGAGGAGCGAGCGGGGTGGTGAGAGGGTGGAGAGCGCTGGCCGCGCGAGCTGGCGGTGCCCGAGCTTCGAGGCGAGCGGCACGCGGCGAGAGCCAATCGGATCGCCTCATCAGCTGCAACCGCTCTCTGCTCTCGAAAGGCTCAGACAGCTCGCGCGCGCGCTAAAGATGGTGAACAGGGTATGCCAATGCAAAGTGAAATCTCTAGCCAGACCGCCCGTGCCCCTCGAGCCGGACCTCTCCTCCTCGCCGCCCGCTCCGAGCTCCTCACGTCGGCCGCCACCCGTTGAGCAACAGGCGCGACTGCTGGAAGCCCGTGCGACGCTGCTGCTTGGGCGCGATGCGACCTGCGAGAGACGAGGCGAGGGAGAGAACGGCGAGCGAAAGAGGAGGAGGGAGAGGTGGGCCGAGGGGAGCGAGAGGGTTCCACGGGGCGAGGGAAGGAGTGAGGGAGGTGCGAGGGAGGCGAGGGAGGCGAGGGAGGGAGGAGAGAGAGGGCGATTGAGGAAAGGAGGGGAGAGAGGAAAGTCAGTCTCGAGAACTCGAGGAGGGCAAGGGAAGGAGGAAAGAGGAAGTGCAGGGACGGACCTCCGGTCGTGCGCATCTCCTGACACACAAAGCTCTCGGGCGCGGTCCTCCACTCATCGAGGACGTACTTGCCGCCCTCGTGCTGCGTCGGCTCGCGGTCCTCGCCCGAGCCAAACAGGTCGAGCGCGAGCTGCGTGTGCGAGACGCCCGCGTACGTCGTCACGCAGCGCGGGTTGACGAGGATCTTGGCGATCGCGTTCGGGAACGCGTTGTTGGGCAGCGACCGCGGACGGCGCTTGTCGAGGCGTCGACGCTTGCCCTTGCCCACCGCCGCCGCCGCCTTGACCTCGTCGGCCTCGACGGGCGCCGCCGCCTGGTTGGCGCCGACGCCGAAGAGCGAGCGCTTCTGCGGCTGCTTCTTCTTCTTGTCTGCGGCCTTGTCGGCGGCGGCCTTCTTGGCGGCGACCTGCTCGGGCTCGGCGACGAACCACTTTGGCGCCTCGTCGTTGGCGCCCTTGTCGTCGTCGCCGCCCTTGACAAAGCCCTCCTTGGCGGCGACCTTGCCCGGGTCGACCTCGTCCTTGGGCGTGTCGGCGTCGACCTTGCCCCACGCGGCCGGGCCGGCGGCGTCAGGCTGGCCGGCGAGCGGGCCCGCCTCGGGTTTGACGGCGTCCCACTGCGCCTTGTTGGGCCCGTCGAGCGCCTCGACGACCTCGTCGGCGTCGACGGGCGCACCGGGAGCGGCGGCGCCCTTCTTGTTGGCGGCGCCGGCGCCGGCAGCACCGGGCGCCTTGCGGAGCGCGCCCGCCGAGTCGTCGTCGTCGACCATGTCGACGGCGAGGTCGACCGGCCGACCCTTGCCCGCCTCGTCGACGTCGTCGGCCGAGCCCTCCTCGATCTCGTCGTCGTCGTCGTACTCCTCGTCGCCCTCCTCGTCGTCGCCCTCGTCGGTCGTCGTCGAGGCCGCACCACCTGCGCCGGCGCCCGCACCGCGCCCGAGCTGGCCCTCGAGCGCCTTGCTGATGGCGTTGTCGTTGCCCGGCCCGCCGCCCGGCGCGGCGCCCGTCTCGTCGGCGAGGTAGTCGCCCGAGTTGGGGTACCCGACTTTGTCGCTCGTCGTCGGGGCGTACGACGCGAGCATCGACTGGATGAGGTCGTCCATGAACGGGTGCACGTTGCGGGGCTTGCCCATGCGCTCCTCGTTGTGGAGCCGCTTGGCCTCGTCGCGGATGCCGTCCTGGAACGACGCCATCCACATGTCGCGACAAAAGTGGAGCTGGGCCGAGTCCATGCACGGGCCCTCGCTCCACCGGGGCGCCTTGCCGTCCGACGCGGCCGTCGTGTTGAACACCGACTCGACCGACGAGTGGTACGTCAGGCCGAGGTAGTACGACTTGTGCGGGTCGACGATGTGGGTGCCCGACTCGCAGCAAAAGACCTGGAACGGGAGGTGGAGCGTGTACCGCGCGCCGCCGTACGCGTCGCGAGGTGGCGCCTCGTCGATCGGCGATGTCGACTTGGAGCCGCGGAACAGGTTGCCGTCCATGTCGCGCGTGCGCCACCGGTCGTTGTAGATGAAGAAGCCGTTGTGCTCCTTCCAGTCCATCGAGCACACCATCGACGCCTGGTTGACGACCGAGACGCGGATCGTCTCGAGGATGTCGTTCGGGCACGTGAAGCCCTTGAGCCAGATGACGCGCTCGAACTGGACCTTGCGGCGCTCCCACAGCTCCTGGAGGGGCTCGAGGGCGAGGTTGCGCGTGTAGGCCTCCTCGAGCGGGTAGTACGACGCCGTCGGGTCTTGCGTCATGGGCGGCACCTGGCGGATCCGGAACGAGATGCCGAGGAGCGTCATGATCATCTCGGCGAGGTCGCACAGGAACGGGGTCGAGTCGGTCGAGGCGTAGTCGACGATCGAGACGAAGACGGACGTCGGCCCGAGGCGGCGCGCGAGTTGGACGATGACGGCGAGTTGGTCGACGAGGAAGTGGTCGGCGCCGTGGACGACGAGCGCAAAGTAGTACAGGGCGCCCGGCCTCGCGAGGTCGCTCCAGTCGTCCTCGCGCTTCGAGATGCCGAACGGCCTCGTCAGGCTCGAGCACGCCGCGGCGGCCCACCCGTTGAACCCGAGGAGCTCGTCGATGGCGCCGCGCACGACCTGCTCGTCGAGGTGCATCGTGTCGGACCCGGTCATGAACGGCTTCTGGAACCGGGTCCAAAAGTCCTGCATGCCCGCGTCGATGTCGTTGTCGAACACGTCGTGCGTCTCGTCGCGGTTGATGCGCGACTGGAGGAACGGGTACTTGCGGGTGTCGAGCGTCTGGCCCGACAGCGGCGTCCCGAGCGTGATGCGCTCGAGAATGTCGGGGTGCGCAATCTCGCCGGCGCGCGTCTTGGGCTGCGTGAGGAACGAACGGTGTGTCAGCTTACGATTCACTCTGTCGGGCCGTCCTGCCCTGCGCCTCCTCTTCTGGGCACGACCACCCGGGAGAGCGAGAGAGAGAGAGAGGGAGGAGGACGCACGGTCGAGTCGAAGAAGATCCACTTGAAGACGAGGATGCCGACGATGCCAGCTGCGACTCGAGCGGCGAACCGCTGCCGCGGCGACACGATGATCTGCGGGCGGTGGGGGAACGCGAGAGCGAGCACATGGAGGAGGAGGAGGGGGAGGGGGGGGGGGGAATGAAAAAGTCTTGCACGCGATCGTACCCATATCCGCATCAGGTCCCCAAGGTGATCAGCCTCTAGTCCATAGAATAATGTAGATAAGGGAAGTCGGCAAAATAGATCCGTAACTTCGGGAAAAGGATTGGCTCATAGGGTAGGGTACGTCGGGGCCTTGGGCAAAGACAAGGGACCGCGGTGGGACTACTGTGGCGCAAGCTGCGGCGGACCTGCTGTGGACCCGAGTCGGCGCCCCTGGCCAGTCTTCGGACGTCTGGCGTACGATTAACTACCAACTATGAACTGGTACGGACAAGGGGAATCTGACTGTCTAATTAAAACATAGCATTGC
>NW_017264935.1:722475-756050 GCF_001329695.1 Rhodotorula graminis WP1
GACCAGAAGGAGCTGGCGGTGAGACGAGCGCAGGTCGGCGAGACCCGACGCAGTGATCGGAGAGGACGACGGAGCGCCGAGAGACAGGGAGAGCGCGCGAGAGCTGTGGCGCACTTTGCCTTCGAGACGCTTGGCCTTGGATGCAGAGACGGGAGCCATGATTGATGCTCTGGTGGACGGAGGGGGAGAGCGAGAGCAGCCCGCGGCCAAGGTCGAGCTCGACTGGACCAGCGACGACGAGCTCAGCCTCTGCCGCCTCTCGCTGCGACACTGTGCTCTCGTGCGGCTCGCTGCAGCTCTAGCTTGTCTGTTCTGCTCTCTGGCTCGAGGCTCGGGACTCGCGCGCCTCTCGAGCGGGGAGCGCGACGAGATGAGCCGCTTGCTCGCACGGGGTCTGGGGGAAGAGAGGATACAGTGCGACGCACAGATGCCATAATACTCGGTCTCTGGGCGGACACGCGAGCCCGCTCAGCCGGCTGAGCGTGTCGTGGGCCGGGCGAGGCGAGGACGACGAGGCGAGAGCTCCAGAAGGCGAGGGCGGAGCGGGCGACGGCGTTGGGCGGTGCGCGAGCTGCTCGGCTGTTGATGAGCTCGACCTTGTCGCTGCGGGCGCTGGCTGGACGCGGCTGGGCGACGCGGCGAGGTGGACGACGGCAAGGTGATCGCGCTCTCCTCCAGGCGCGGCGTCGGGCGAGGGGAATCGGCCGCTCGCTCTCTCACTGCCGCTCTCCCGAGTTCGTAGCTGCGTCGGGCTAGATCAAGTCGTATGGACGGGGCACGGGCGAACGCGAAGGTAGAGGCCGCAGCTGCAGCTTCTTGTTCGCGCCGCCGGTAGCACATTGCTCGTCGCTCTCGCTCTCTCGCTCTGGACGGGCCGTTCCCCCTGCGGGTCCGACGGGCTGAGGTTGAGAGTACAAGCGTTGCTCGACCCGACCGCCGGCACCGCGCCGTCGCGAGCCCGCTCGAGACGAGCGCACGGCGCTCGACCACGCGGCTCACGGCGAGGACCGCGCCCGACGAGCTCTCGCTCTCTGCTGCACGACGAGACGACAGGCTTGCGATGCTGCTGCTGATATTGCGCTCGAGTCGACTACCGTCCGACGCTGCGAGGTGGGAGGGAAGGGAGGAAAGGTCAGGACGCTCGAAACGACGGTCCTCGACGCCGCCCGGGGGACGAGAGAGAAGGAAGAGGTCAAGACGCACTTTGCCCTGCCCGTGACACCGAGCGTGTGAGTGCCCGTCACCTTCTTGAGGGCCTCGCTCTGGCCGTTGAGGACGGCAAGGCACTCTTGCGCGAGGCGGCGCCCAAAGTCCTTCTCGGTCCCCTGCCGCTTGTCGCTCGCGTCGACGATCCACTTCCAAGCCTGGCGCCTGCGCTGCTTGGCCGTCAACGGCTGCGGCGTCTGCATGACTTTGGTGCCCTTGCGCCGGCCGACCATGCGGATCGAGGGGCTCGCGAGCTCGATCGCGCGCTCGAGGACGGGGACGGGGGGCGACGACGTGGCGAGCTGGAGCTCTTGGAGCATCGTGTCGAGGAAGGCGTGCGCGCGGGCGAGCTTGCCGTCGCGCATGATGAGGCGCGCGAGGACCGACAGGAGCTCGTGGTCGGGCTGGACGGCGAGCGGGTCGGTCGGTCGCGCGGGTGGCAGGGCACTCAACGAGGCGAGGGACGGTGTCGAGGGGCCTGGTGCGCTCGGTCGTGCGTGGGAGGGGAGGTGGAGCGAGGCCGGGGGAGAATTGCCCTCGAGGCCCGACTCGAACGCCGAGAGGGTGCTCGACAGGCGGGTGGGTGCCCAGGAGGGGCGGGCGGTGCGCACGAGGACGCGGGCGGTGGCTTGCACGCGCGACATGGGTGAGGTCGAGAGCTGTGTCGAGGTGAGGACGAGGAGGTCGAGGAGGAGGAGGAGCGGACCTTTCATCTCTCTCGCTCCCACTCGCACCAAGCAGTTCGCTAGACTCGCGCACACCCGCACAGCACCGACACAAGCCCGTCCACGCACTCGCTCGCGCTCCTCCCGCGCCGCCTGCCTTCCTCCTCGTCCTCGAACCACCACCATGGCCGCACCCACCCGTCCGTCCCCACCCCTCTCTCCAGGCGCACTACACACACGTGCACGTCGGAGCTGACCTCGAGTGACGCGCACCAGACACCATCACGCTCGACCCGGCTCAGTACGACCAGGAGCAGATCAACCTCATGGAGGAGCGCTTGATCCTCCTCGACAACGACGACCGCAACATTGGCGAGGGCTCCAAGAAGGACTGTGCGTCCCTGTCCTTGTCTACCCTTCCTTCCGACGCGCGCGACTAAACCCTCACTGCAGGCCACCTCATCCCGCCGTCGACGTCGTCCGAAACGCGCTCGCCGCTGCACCGCGCCTTCTCCGTCTTCCTGTTCCACCCCGAGTCCGGCAAGCTCCTCCTCCAGCGCCGCGCCGACGAAAAGATTACGTTCCCGGGCATGTGGACCAACACGTGCTGCTCGCACCCGCTCACGGCCTTTGGCGAGACGGACGAGGACGGCCAGATTGGTGCGTCCCCCTTCTCCCTTTCTCTCTCTCTTGCTCTCACCGACGAGGGGAGAAGACGCACTGACACTGGACCTCGTGTCGCTGCAGGTGTTCGACGGGCGGCGGCGCGGAAACTCGTCCACGAGCTCGGGATCCCGACGACGTACGCCCTCGACGACTTTGCCTACCTCACCCGCATCCACTACTACGCACCCAGCGACGAGATCTGGGCCGAGCACGAGAGTGCGTCCCCCGCCTCCCTTCCTCCCTTCTCTCGCCGCCTCCTCCCCCCTCTCTCGCGCCGCGCGGCCGTCGACTGACCCGCACCGTGCGCCGCGCCCACAGTCGACTACATCCTCTTCCTCACGCTCGACCCCAAGTTCGAGGTCAACCCGAACGAGGTCAGCGGCACCAAGTGGCTGTCCAAGGCCGAGCTCGACGCCTTCTTCCAGGACCCGAGTGCGTCCTCGCTCCCTCCCCCTCTCTCTCCCTCTCCCTCTCCCTCGGCTTCTCTCGCTCGCCCGCCTCGGCTCACTGATGCCCACCCCCGCCCACAGCGTCGACGTTCACGCCCTGGTTCCGCCTCATCGCCGAGTCGTTCCTGTACAAGTGGTGGGACGCCCTCCTCGCTTCGCGCACGTCCGACTCGGCCCTCCTCGACGCAAAGGCCCTCATCCCGCTCGTCGAGGCCGCAAAGGACGACATGGCGCAGATCATCCGCATGTGAGCGGGGGCGGCGCTGGGCCGGAGCTCGAGGGCTGAGTGGGAGGCGCGAGAGGGAGGCGGTTGGTGCGCGAGGAGAGAGGTGGGATACCCGGCGTCGCTTAGACAGCATCGCAACTTTCGGTCGTTCATTCGTATCAGTCTCGTCTAGTCGCACGAACGAGAGCACCGCGCTGCTCGATCAGGTCGAGAGAGTGTTGCCGATGAGCAGCTTCACTCGCTCGTGGTGGTGGGGCCGCCTCCTGGACCTTTTGCTCCTCCCACCTCGCACACCATGCTGTTCGCCCGCTCTGCCCTGCGCAGCTCGCCGCTCCTGGCCACCTCGGTCTCGCGGCGCGCCCTGTCGACCAAGCCCGTGTCGCTCCTCACGCCCGCCGAGCTGCGCGAGCTCCTCGCCTCGTCGAGCCCGCCCGTCGTCCTCGACGCGAGCTGGCACATGCCCAATGCCGAGCGGTACGCGTTCCGCGAGTGGCGGCACAAGCGCATCGAGGGATCTGGCTTCTGGGACGTGTGCGTCCCACCTCTCCTCCCTCCTCCCTCCTCCTCATCGTCATCTCTCTGATGAGGGATCTCGCCGTGCCCTCGTGATCGAGCCAAGCTGACCTGTCCGACCCCTCACCGCACCGACACAGGGACCAGATCGCGACCAAGTCGGACAAGGGCGTGCCGCACAACATGCCCTCGACCGAGCAGTTCGAGGATGCGTGCGGCCGGCTGGCGATCAAGCGCGACGACCACGTCGTCGTGTACGACTCGGTCGGCGTCTTCTCGTCCCCAAGGACAGCGTTCACGTTCAAGGTGCGCTGCGCGGTTCTTGCTCCTTCACGGTGAGTGCGCAGGTCGAGGCGGACACTGACCTCTCGCTCTCTCGCCCCCGACGCAGCACTTTGGCCACGAGCGCGTCTCGGTCCTCGACGGCGGCCTCCCGCGGTGGATCGCCGAGGGCAACCCGATCGACGAGCAGCGCCCGATGAACCCGAACCCGCACGAGCTCGAGGGCACGGGCCAGCGCGCCGAGTACCGCCCCATCCTCTCCGAAATTATGTTCGCTGGCAAGCCACGTATCGAGAGCTACTTCATTGCCGACATTGAGGAGGAGTTCACCGAGTACAAGGTCGAGGCGGTCCGGGACGACGTGCGGCAGTGGGAGGACGTCGACGCCAACATCGCCAAGGGCGACAAGGGCGCCGTCGTCGTCGACGCTCGGCCAGCAGGACGGTGCGTCCCAGCTCTCCCACTCTCCTCGTCTCTCCTCGCGTACTGACTCGCGTCGTCCTTGCGCAGCTTCCACGGCACCGAGCCCGAACCTCGCGAGGGCCTCGAGAGCGGCCACATGCCCCTCGCCGCGTCCGTCCCCTTCTCGACCGTCCTGAGCCCCGAGTCGTCGACCTCGCCGCCGTACAAGACGCTCCTGCCGCCCGCCGACCTCGACAAGGTGTTCTCGGACGCGCTCGGCGCCGAGCGGTGGGCGCTCGTCAAGCAGGGCGACCGCCCCGTCATCGGCACGTGCGGCAGCGGCATGACGGCCGCCGTCCTGTGGCTCGCGCTGCAGCGTGCTGGGGCACCGCCCATCGACATCTACGACGAGGTGCGTCCTCTTCTTTTGCCCCTCCCTCGTCGAGGGGATCGTGACGCCGTCACGACGACGACCGTGCCTGACCTCGCTCCTTCCTCCCCCGTGCGCCCCGCCTCGCCTCGCAGAGCTGGACTGGGTACGCGCAGCGCGCCGAGAGCAAGATCGTCAAGGACTGAAGGGGGGATCGATTGCAATGCCCATAGACTTGGTTCGTAGACGCACGATCGAGTTCGGCGTGAAGAGATGCGCAGGCCGAGGAGAGCGACCAGCTCGGCGTCGTCGTCGTCCTTCGAGCGGTTGAAGAGAGAGACGCTCTCTTGCTCTGTTCACTGCTTTCCCTTGCACACGAGCCCCCGAGCGACGAGAGCGAGTCCGACAAGAGCGAACGAGCCTCGACCACCTGACGACCCCGCCCCCGAGCCCCCACTTTACGGACGCGTCTCGCGTCCTCGCCCTTCGCAACCTCTCCTCTCCCCCTCTCACCCACCTCCGCGCCCTTCCAGCCATGCTCGCCGCCCTGCTCCTCCTCGCCACTGCAGCAGCACCCACCGCGCTCGCCCTCCCCGTCTACGACGCCGGCGCCCTCTCGCCCCGCGGCCTGCCGCTCCTCGCCGAGCGCGACGACGTCGCGTCCAACGCCGCCGCGAGCCTCATCGCCTACTTCCCCAAGCTCACCTCGCCCACTCGCGGCTCGGTCTGGCAGGCCGGTGGCGTCCTCGAGGTTGCATGGTGAGCCCGCTCTCCCCAAACAAACACGCCCGTTGGCCGCGGCCGAGAAGGCGCGTGCGCGCTCTAGTTTGCTCGCGCCCGCGCCGCGCTTGTGAACCGGTGCCCGTCTTATGGCGTGCATGTGCCGAGCGCAGCGCAGTGGGCGAGGAGCGCGGCGGGCCAGGCGGCAGGCGGCGCTGGAGGTCGCTCAGACTCGCAAGCTGACCTCGCCTGCTCTCTCGTGCAGGAACGCGACCCGACCCGACTACCCGGACAGCCAGCTGCACAAGTTTGCGTCTGTGTACCTCGGCTACCTCGACGACTCGGACCCGGGCAGCGGGTACAACCTCGGTGCGTCCTCCTCCCCTCTCTCTCGCACGCGAGCGCAGGACTGACGCTCTCGCGCGTCGGACACAGACTTTGAGAACCCGATCGGCAACGTCTCGTTCTACGACGGCTCGGGCACGGCGCAGCTCCCGCTCCCCGCCGACCTTCCGACCCGCTCGACCTTTATAATCACGATGGGCTCGACCAACAACATCTCGCCGCCGTTCAAGATCGAGGGTGCAGCTGCGGCCTCGCCGTCGTCGTCGTCGGCTGCATCGTCGCCGTCCGCCGACGCCGCCTCGAGCACACCTGCCTCGTCGTCGACGACCCAGGCGCAGATCGGCGCGCCCGCCGTCACCGTCTACTTCCCGGACGGCCAGTCGACCGTCCTCGGCGGCGAGCCGACGTCGTCGGCCGCACCGACGAGCGCATCGGGCGCCACGGCGTCGCAGGAGACCGGCCTGCGCGACATCGCCGCGTCGTCGTCCTCGGCCGCCGCCATCGAGAGCGCGTCGGCGCCCACGGCGACGAGCGCCGCGGCGGCGAGCGGCGTCGCACCGTCGGCGGCTGCGGCTGCGGCCGAGTCGACCACGGCGACGAGCGGCGCAGGTCGCTCGCTCGTCTCCGGCGCCGCCGTCGTCCTCGCCGGCGCGCTCGCCTTCCTCGCGCTCTAGGTCCCGCCCGCATCCTCCCTCTCTCACTCGCACCTCCTTGTCCCTCGGTCCCACTCTGTTCCCCACCTGTCGTACCCCCCGTCCCGCCACCGCGCACGCAAAACGCCCCTCGTCCCCCCAACCACAGACACTCGGCCGCCGTCGTATTTCTCTCGCCGCTCTCACAGTCAGTCGCACCCTCTCTATCTCTCTTGACGTAGCAACGTATAGCACCCCTGCACACGCATAATGAACGAGCCGTAGAAGCTTTACCGAGGTTGCGAGCGAGAGAGGCTCGAGCGCCCCCTTCTTCTCCGAACGAGAGCTTGCTCGAGCGAGGCGAGGCGAGCGTGCGCAGATGGGGCTCGCAGCCGGTGCGGCTCGGTGAGAGCAGTCGGTCGACTTTGCTCGAGGAGAGGTTCGGGCAGCGACCCCTGTCCCGCGACGCGCAGGCGCTCGAGTCTACCGTCGAGTTCTGGTCACCGACCGGCCGGCAGCTGCGCACAACTCTGTCTCTCCCTGCATGACGTCTCTCCAGCTCTCTTGATGCGCGAAGATCGGGCCTTTGCATTGCAGCCGGCCCTCCCTCGCGCCTGCGCCTCGAAAGAAGAGAGAGCGGAACGGGGGACGGACCTGAGCTCACAGGATTCGCCGAGACGACCTCGGCCCGTCCTGAGACCGCACATGGAACTCGGCGGATGGTCGAGGCGAGTCGTGGAAGCGGAAGGCGCGGGGGAGGGAGGGTGGACAGGAGGCTGTGGGCGAGGAAGCGGAGGAGAGGAGAAAGGGTCAGTGATTCGCTGTCGGTCGAGTATGCTGGAGGGGCAGGGGCGCACCGGTAATAAGCATTGCCAGCTCGGTCGACCTCGCACGGCGGCGCGAGAGGAGCTTGGTATTCGCGAGGCGGATGGAGATGAGAATTTGGGCGAGGATGGGTGGGACGACGGGGCGACGAGATGAACGGAAGAGCGGGCGAGGTGGTCGCTACAAGGGCGAAGACTGGTTTGTATCGCAGCACAGCTCGGCTGTGGCGTGGTGAGCGAGCAAGAGACGACCTTCGGGCTCGAGGTCAGTCGAAGTCAACGTGGAGGTGCGCTCAGCTCTCGGCTAGCTCGGCTCCAGTCCAGCCTGCAGCGCCTTGCTCGAGGTCAGCGGCGTGACTACTAGCTCAGCGACCGGCTCGCTCCCTGCGCCGACGGCCAGCCACCCGCGCCCGCGGCTCGCCAGCCCGCGCACCTTCGACCGCCAGCCGCGCCCTCTCTCGTGCCCGTGCGAGGGCAGCAGTACCGTAGCAAGGTGCTGCAGCAGCTCTCGAGAGCCAGCGCGCGGTCGTGTCTCGTTTTAAGTCGCGCACACGCCTTCGTCCGCCTCGGCGTCGCTCCGCTTCTTGCTTCCAACCCTTCGCTTGCGCCTCTGCCACCGCACCAGTTCGCCCACTCGACATGATCGAGCCGCTCAGCCCCGCCACCACACCGCGCGACCGCACCACCACGCCGCCGCCGCCCTCGCTCGAGGTCCTCCCCGCCGCCGAGCACCGAGCCGTTCGCCCATGGTCCCGCCTGCCGGCCGAGCTCAAGCACCAGATCGTCGACGAGGTCCTCCAAGACGTCGCCCACGACTCGGCCGAGGCCGAGCGGCTGGATTCCGCACTCGCAGTCGGGTTCTTCGAGGAGCGCGACGAGCGTGAGCATGCGGTGCGTCTCGAAGCCCCCTCTCTCTCTTTCGTGCAGCACAGAGCAGCAGGATTGATCTCGCGCTCCACCCTCCACAGGCTAAAGACGGCGCCACGCGCAAACGCCTCGAGCTCGCGCGGCTGCAGGCGGTCGTGCGCGACTTTCGCTCGATCTGCCGACCCAAGCTGTGGCAGGTGAGCCTCGATCACGCTCAGCCTCGCGCGCCAGAATACCACTGACTCGTTCCACGCGTGCAGCGAGTCGACTTGAACCCGTGGCGCTCGGACAACCTCGACGTCGTGCTTGGCGCCGTTCCGTTCGTGGCGCCAGCGGTGCGGCGCGTCGACTACAAGGACATCATCGCCAGCGACCACTATCTGCTGGACAGCCTGAAGTACCTCGAATGGCAAGCGCGTGCGCTCGACGCGCTCAAGCGCTGTACCGCCGTCGAGACGCTCGTCCTCTCGGAGACGCACGGCGACCTGTCCGGCGGTGCCCTGCCCCGCCTGCGCACCCTCGACCTCGACAAAAGCAACCTCAGCCACGCCGACTTGGCCGTCCTGCGCGAGCAGAGCGCTCTCACCTCCCTGTCGCTCGCCTTTTGGGAGATCGACGGCGTCAGCGACGGCACCATCGTCGACCTCGTCGCGAGCATGCCCGGCCTCCGGCACCTCGCCGTCCGGTGCGACTCTGTCGCCATCAAGGAGCTCCTGTTCGTGCCGGCCGGCCTCCTCATCGAGACGCGTCTCGAGTCGCTCGAGCTCGCCGTCGACACGGGCAACGTCGACCTTGCCGCCGTGCACGCGTTCCTCGCCCTCTTCTCGTCGAGCCTCGTCAAGCTCAGCCTCGAGCTGCGAGGGTCCGCCCTCGACTGGTGGCCCGTCCTCTCCTCCTCCTCGCACATCCACCTTCCGCACCTCACCTCGTTCGCCGTCGGCGCCGACTTCACCTCGGCCTTCTTCCTCCACCTCGACCTCCCCTCCCTCTCTTTCTTCCGCCTCGACCTGTTCCCCGCCCTGTCGGACGAGCCCAGGGACCTCGTCTCGTTCCTCAAGGCGCACCAGGCGACGCTCGAGCGCGTGCATCTCTCGACCGACGCCATCTCGTGCGAGCTGCACGTCGGCGGCGACTACGAGGGGCTCGAATTGTCGGACGAGGCGATCGGCGCCATCGAGGGTGCGTGCGAGGAGATTGGGTGCGAGGTGACGAGCGGGGACCAGGGCGAGGAGCCGGACGAGTCCGAGTCCGAGTCCGAAGTTTGCTTCTGCCGCGCTTGCCGTCGCGAGTCGTTGTCGGACGACGGCAGCGAGGACTGGTAGATCGTTCGCGAGTGGATCTGTGCAGCATTTGTCCGTCCCTCTCGCGAGCTGTCAGAGCGTACGCGCTCGTCGACGAGAGGAATCTCAAAAGGGAGCTTCCCGTCCTCGGTCGCTCGGTCCCTTTGACCAAGTCTCTCTATGCTGCCCCGGCTCTCGAGAGGAGAAGAGCATCCAGAGAGACACTCAAGCGAGAGCTGCAGTCAGAGAGCCACGCGTGGCTCAGCAAGAACGACGGGAGGAGGTCCGAGCGAGCGCCGGCGCTGCGCGACCGGCTCGCTCTCGCCTCGGCGCTCTCTGGCTCACAGGCCGCGGTCACGGCTCTCTCTGTGTAGGCTGCTGCTGTCGACGAGACCGTTGAGCCGAGCTGAGGGTAGACGTAGCGAACCCGGCGAGCCCGCTCGCCTCTCCCGCCTCAAGCGAGCTCTCTCAGCCGCCGCGCGCCCTCTCTGCTCCGTCGCCCAGCTGCCCGACAAGGTCACACCTGTCTCTCCGTCTCGCGAGAGTCATCAGCTCGAACGACCCAAGTTGCACTCGCCCCTCGCTCCCTCGCCGCTCGGTCCTCGCTCTACTACCTCGCGCTCCTCGCCTGCGGAAAGTAGCGGCTCGACGTCGCCGAGCTGGTCGAGTCGGCGCCGAAAGGTGCGCGGCGAGTCGAGGCGCTGTGGGCGAGAGAGTGGAGGAGGACGGGAGGGTCGTCGACCTGGAAAGGGAGAGGGTCAGAGGAGGACGCGCGAGTGAGGAGGGAGAGACGGACTTTGAGAGCGTGCTTCCAGCTCGTCGAATCTTCCGAGCCCATCGGCAGGATATCGTCGAGCTCTTTGACCTGCAGGGACGAGGAAGGACAGGGTCAGGAACAGGCGGTCTCGACCTCGCTCGGCTCGGGGACAGGGGGAGAGAGGCGAGGGAACTCACCGCCTCCCGAGCCTTGGGCGTCTCGAACCGAACGCGCCGAAGCAGACTTCGGACCTCGACGACGGCGTGCAGCTGCTGCGTGAGGGCGAGGTGCGAGAACAGGTGGGTGCACTCGACGCTGCAGAACTGGCGGTGGACGCCTCGGAAGTGCTTGACGACGGCCGAGGGCGCATCCTGCGACTCCAAGCAGATGACAATCGACGCTAGGGGAACGGCGCACAGCGCGTGGCCGAGGTGGTGCGCCCGCAGCGCGTTGAGGATCTCGGCGAGCTGCGGCGGCGGGCAAGGGCGTCGTCAGGATCCTCGTCGCTCAAGAAGGTCGACACGAGAGAGAGAGGGAGAGAGGGAGAGAGTGAGAAAGTGAGGGAGAGAGGGACGCACATGCTGGTCCGGGTTGAGCGCCTCGCCTCGCACGGCCCGCTCCTCGCACGCCGCAAAGACAAACTCGCGGACCTGGGCGATGGCGGCATCTTGCTGACCCGAGTCGAGACGCGAGAAGTAGACCTCAACGGCGGCGTGGTGCGCTCCGTTGGAGGAGCCGGGCACGAGCGCGGCGTTGTTGTACAGGAGCCACACGGCGGCCTTGACCTGCTGAAGGCGCACGACGCGCCTCTCGTTGACCTCGTGCAGCCGCGTCTTGAACACTGCCTCGGCGTCCGCAAAGGCTTGCTGTGCGTCTGGAAGGAGGCCCGGGGTGGTGCTTGGGGCCCTCGTCACCTGGCGGCGCCTCTTGCCGATGACCTGTCGCATCTGCTCGAACGCCCTGAACTCGCGCCCGTCGATCGGCGCCTTGTAGAGCGTGACGGCGAGGCCCAGGAGCATGTTGAGGCGCTGGAAGGGGGTGAGGACATGGGCGGGAAGCTGCACATACGAGGCCCAAGGTCAGATAACGGGCACGAGCTCGCGCGCGACAGCGAGATTGAGCGCACCTGTGGCTGCCGAGCCGGCAGGGTGGACGGGCAGCCGATCTCGTTGCGTAGCTGGGGGAAGGAAATCTGCTCGGGGCCGACGTCAGTAGACGGTCTCGGGAGGAAGGAAAGAAGAGGAGGAACGGACGACGCACAGGCCACTCCTTCTTCTTCGGGTCGGCCCTCGACTCGCAGTAGTACTTGAGCAGGAGCTCGACCAGACGCTCGTGCTGGGTTTGCGACATCTGGTCCCACGACTGCAAGGCGCTGTTCAACCCTCGCCCCGCTCTCTCGTTGAGCGAGGCGGCGACGTGGTGGTGCGCAAGCTCCTCGGGCGTACAGTCCTTGCGCTTGAGCGTGGCGCCGGCTGGGTCCTTGAAGAAGCTGTACACGTCGCCGATCTGGCGGAACAGCGGATCGTCGGGCTCGAGGACAGGCGCTGCGGCGGACGAGTCGGGCGGGCTGCTCATGACGGTCGGCGAAGCGTCGGGACGCGTGACGGCGGCGATGTGCGTGAGGATAGGGGCGGCGAGGAGTGATCTGGAGGAGGCAAAGGAGGTCAGCGAGGTGGACCGGCAACAGGACGAGGGCGACGAACGGGAAGAGCACGACGAGGACGGACCTGAGTGCGCGAACGAGGGCCGGCCGCCTCCTGTCGCCGGTCTAAAGCCGCAAGCGGAGCCTACGAGCAGCAGGCGAGCAATTTCCGTGGCTGCGCGAGGGAGTGCTCGAGGGCAGAGAGCGCCCCGGCCGCCGGACGACGGCGCGGGAGGAGCAGCGAGACGGGGCGCGCCAGGCGAGGGCGAGGTGGGCGCGATGGATGGAGGCGCGCAGCAGCAGTGCAGCAGACGCCACACAGGGTACGCTAGCTCAGCGCTCAGCCGAGCGCTGCGTGTGGAGCAGGAGAGAGGAGCCGCTCACTCGTCGCCCGAGTCGGCGCGCGGCGGCGGCACTTCTCACGGGTGGGCGCGCAGCTGCGTAGCCTGGGCACGCTCGCACAGCTGCACAAGAGGCTCTGCGCGTCTGCTCTTGCTTTCAAGCGAGGGTGGCCGAGTCTCCTCTCGCCCCTCGCTTGCTGCCTGCAGTGCTCGCGCGCTTGCGCCCGACTCTGGCCTCTGGCTACGAGCTCGCGGCCCTGCTCTCTGCGCCTCCTCAGGCACACCGCGAGCGCCAGAAGTACCTCGAGCGCGAACGACCGAGTTGCACTCGCCCCTCGCTCCGCCGCCGCTCGATCCTCCTCTACCACCTCGCGCTCCTCGCCTGCGGAAAGTAGCGGCTCGACGTCGCCGAGCTCGTCGAGTGGGCGCCGTAACGTGCGTGATGGGTCGAGGCGCTGTGGGCGAGAGAGTGGAGGAGGACGGGAGGGTCGTCGACCTGGGAGGGGAGGAGAAGAAGGTCAGTCGAGGGCGCACGAGCGAGGAGGGGCACAGGAGACAGAGACGGACCGTGAGTGCGGGCTCCCAGTCGATCGGGTTCGCCGAGTGCATCGGAAGAATGACGGCGAGCTCGTGGAGCTGTAGGAACGGGCAGGGCAAGGGCAAGGTGTCAGGAAAGAGCTCGTCGCCCCAAACCCCGCTCGGGTCGAGGAGAAAAGTAGAGGCATGAAAGAGGAGCGAGAGGAGGACGCACCGCCTGTCGAGCCGTGAGCGGATGAAGGCGCCCCAGGAGCGCGTTCATCGTCTTCACGACGTGCACCTGCAGCGAGAGGGCGAACTGCGGGAACCAGGTTGTCCACGTCTTGCCGCAGAACCGGTTGTAGACGGCGTGGATGTGCTGGACATCGGCCGAGGGGGCGCCCTGCGACTTGTAGTAGTTGACGATCGACGCGAGGTGAGCGGCGCACAGCGTATGGCCGATGTCGTGCGCGTGCAGGGCGACGAGGACCTTGGCGAGCTGCGAAGGTTGATGAGGGCTGCGTCAGTATTCGCGCCGCTCGCGCAGGGCGAGCCGAGAAAAAGAAGGGTAGAAAGGCAGGGAGAGAGGGACGCACATGCCGATCCGGGTTGAGCGCCTCTCCTCGCATGGCCCGCTCCTCGCACGCCGCAAAGACAAAGGCGCGCACGCAGGCGATGGCGGCGACTTGCTGACCCGAGTCGAGCTGCGAGAAGTAGACCTCGACGGCGGCGAAGTGCGCTTCGGAGAAGCCGGGCACGAGCGCGGCGATGTCGTACAGGAGCGCGAACGCCGCCTTGACCTGCTTAAGGTGCTCGTCCCGCACGGCGTTGACCTCGCGCAGGCGCTCGTTGAGCTGGCCCTCGGCATTCTTGAGAACTGACTGCTCGTACTCGCCGTGCACCCCTTGCGCTCTCGACAGGAGGGCGCGCGCCTTGCCGACGTCGCAGCGCAGGTCCTCGAACGCCTTGAACTCGCGCGCGCAGATGGGCGCCGAGTAGAGGAACATGAGGAGGCCCAGGAGCATGTTGAAGTGGTCGAACAGGTTGGGCGTGTCGGCCGTGGCCTGCAGGGTCGGCAGTGCAAGAGTCAGTGAGGCGTGGACTTGTACCGGCTCGCGTGCGCTCGAAAGGCAAGAGGCTTACGGCTCGCTGCGAGTCCTCGAAGCACGAGTACAGGACATCGTTACGGAGGTTCTTGAAGATGATCTGTTCGAGGTAGGTGTGAGCGCGCCGTCGAGCGAGGCTAGGGCGGGGTGGGGGCCAGGGAACGGAAGACGCACACGAGACAGGTCGTAGTCCAGGTTGCCCCTCGACTCGCAGTAGTACTTGAGAAGAAGCTCGAGCATGCGGTCGCGTTGAGCTGGCGACAGGCCGCTCCATGCTCGCGCGAGAGCCGGCGGCCCGTTCTTGACCGCATTGTTGACCGAACGCGCGGCGGAGTACCGAGGCGGGGGCGTGTTCTCGTCACGGAGAGCGGTGCCAGTCGCGTCTTTGAAAAAGCTGTACATCTCCTTGAGCTGGCGAAAGGCCGGGTCGTGCGGCTCGACGGCCGGCGGCGGACGGTTCATGGCGGTCGGCGAGCTGTCGAGAGGAGACGCAGACGGCGATGACGACGAGACGGGAGCGAAGGAGAGAGTCCTGTCGGAGAAGAGAAAGGTCAGTGAGGCACATCGGCAACAGAGCGAGGACCCGGACGAAGAGAGGAGAGCGCGACGGACCTGAGTGCGCGACAACTCGCCCAGGGGCGGCCCCGGGCGATCGTCTACAGCCGCAGCGAGGCAGAAGCTCAGCGAGCGAGCAGATCGTGATGGCGCGGATGCGGCCGCACATAGCAGCGTCGGGCTGCCGGACGGTTGCGCGGGAGGAGGAGGGAGACGAGGTGGGAGCAAGAGCGCGAGTCGAGGGCGCGTGGGCTGGTGCGCGGTCGACCACGGTGGAGCTAGCGGTCGCGCGGAACGCTGCATCGCCCAGCACGGTCGGTGAGCGAGAGTGGGACGAGGGCAGTCCGTTGTTGGCGACGGCAGCGAGGCCGCGGTCCTCGCCCTCCTGCCACCGACTCGCTCTCACGCCAGAAGCCATGCTCTTCCGGTCCACTCTCGCACTCGCTGCCCTGTCCGCCACCGCACTCGCCGCACCCGCCCCGGCGCCCCTCGACTCGCAGGTCGTCCTGGGCCAGGCGGGGAAGGCCGCCCTCGATTGGAGCGCAGGACACCTCTCGCGCCTCGGAGACGACGGCGAGGTTGGTGCCATGACTCAGTGGGGGTGGTACGACTGCGGTGCGTCCCTCTCTCTCCCTCTCGAGCGGGTGGGACGGGGTGGGTGCGCGGATGACGGCGAGTGCGTCGTGTGGGGGGCCGCGCAGTCCTCCTTCGTCGCAACCGTCCCTGGAGGAGCAGCGCACCTCCTCGAGAGGACCACCCACTGACACAGAGCACGCCCACAGGTGAGCCCGGCGACGCGCTCGAGATCGAGAGCATCAAGGTCTCGCCCGACCCGCCCAAGCCCGGCCACAAGCTCACCATCGAGGCCAAGGGCAAGGTCAACAACCTCGTCGACGTGCGTCCTCTGCCTCTCTTCGTCCTGCCGAGCGCCGAGAGCTGACCCGACTCGTATGCGCCCCGCAGGAGGGCACGTACGCCGACGTGACCGTCAAGCTGGGCCTCATCAAGCTCCTCACCAAGCGCTTTGACGTCTGCGACGAGCTGTGCGTCTCTCTCTCCACCCTCTATACCTCCCAGTCCCTGTACTGACACTCGCGCGCCGCAGCGACAACGCCAACGCGACCCTCTCGTGCCCAATCGAGCCGGGCTCGTACACTATCACGCAGAGCGTCGACCTGCCCGCCGAGATCCCGCGAGGTGCGTCCCACCACTCTCTCTACGGCCCGCCCACGTGCCTCGAACCTGACGCTGTCCTGGCCCGCCGTGCGCAGCCAAGTTCCAGGTCCAGGCGCGCGTTTTCACCCAGCAGGAGCTGCCGGCGGCCTGCATGGACCTCTGGAGTGCGTCCCTGCCCTCTCGACGACGTCTGCACTCGGCCACTGACTTTGGTGCACCCTCGCGTCGCGCAGTCAACTTCCTCGTCCCTGACAAGTCCTAGACGGCTCGAGTGGTCCTTCCCGCCTTCGATCCCTCCTTCCTTGCCGCGCGTCGACCGACATTCCTCCGCACTCTGGCTCCACCCTCAGTCTTCTTTTCTGTCCCTCCGTCGTAGTCGTCGCGCCCTGTCTACCCCTCTCGCCCGAGCCCTGTAATCTGCACCGCGCTGTTTCCACTACCCTTCTCTCAGGCTTCGGCGCCGCTCGGCGAGGGTTTCCACTCTTCTGTTCGCGTGAATCGAGCATGTGCAGCCAGCGACCATGTCAGAGAGTCCAACCGCGGCGAGGCGAGAGCGCCGGCCAGCTCGAGCCCGATCACCTCGCGGTCGCGAAAGAGATGAGCTCGTCTCTGCTCCGCCTCACCCGCTTCAGCATCGCCAGCCGACCATGTCCGACATCCAGTACCTCGAGAGTCTCCTTGGCACCCACCCTGGTGCGCTCCACGCTCCTCGCTCCCCCTCCCGCCAGCCCCGGTCAACCTCGCCCGCGCACCGCCCGGCTCCCAGCAACTCGCGCCGCGGCCCTTGCGGCGACTCGTGCAAGACCTGCGGGCGGCGGAAAAGTGTCCTGGGTCGGACTGGTGGAGCGCTCGAGCGGTTGGACGGGCGGACGCCAGCTCGGACGAGGTCCCGCGGGTCGACGACGTCGTCGGGTCACCTCCTGCTCTCTCGCCGAGCGAGTGAGCTGACAGCTTCGACACCGCGACCGCGCAGACTTCCCGAAGAAGGGCATCGTATTCCTCGACGTGTTCCCCATCCTGCGCGACCCGGTCGCCTTCGAGGTGCGTCCGACCGTCCTCTCTCAACGACAGCGACCGCGTCCGAGAACCAGCTCTAACGCCTCGCCGCCGATGCGCAGACCCTCATCACCCACTTCCTGCACCACCTGACGGCCGTCACGCTCCCGGCCCTGCGCGAGTCGACCGGCAACCCCAAGGCCAAGATCGACACGATTGTCGGCCTCGACGCGCGCGGGTTCCTGTTCGGCCCCGTCCTCGCGCTCCGCCTCGGCGCCGCGTTCGTCCCCGTCCGCAAGGTCGGCAAGCTCCCCGGCCAGTGCTTCCAGGCGCAGTACGAGAAGGAGGTGCGTCGCGGGCTTTCCCTTTCTCTCGCGCCCCGCGCACCGACACGGTGCGCCACACGAGCGTCGAGCTGATCGTACGACACGCGCAGTACGGTGTCGACACGTTCGAGATGCAGGAGGACGCCATCTCGGAAGGCCAGAACGTCGTCGTCGTCGACGACCTCATCGCGACCGGCGGCTCGGCGCTCGCGGCGCAGCAGCTCATCGAGAAGGCCAAGGGCAAGGTCGTCCAGAACCTCTTCGTCGTCGACGTGCGTCCTCCATTCCTCTCTCCTTCTCTCCCTCCCTCCCTCCTTCTCTCTGTCCCTCCCTCTCCCTCTCCCTCTCTCGAGTCATCCTCGCCTAGATGCCCAGCCCTGACCCCAACACGCTCCCGCGACACAGATCGAGTTCCTCAAGGGCGCACAAAAGCTCTCGGCGCCGTCGCACTCGCTCATCAAGGCCGACTGAGCGCGCTCGTGCCCCCCTTTCCCTTCTCCTCTTTGCGCCGAACCTTAGACGGCGCCGTGTACTTTCTCTCTCTCTTTGGGCACGCTGTATTGCGAGGAATGCGCTCTCGCCCAAGCCTGAAACGAGAGAGAGAGCAGAGAAAGAGAGAGTGAGACGAGCGACGTCCAAAGTTACAGTGCTCGTCGAGCGATACAAAGTCTCTACGCTCGCCCCGTTCTACCGCTCGTCGCGCCCGCTCTACTCGGCCTTCTCCTTCTCGGCCTGCGCGTGCAGCTCCTGCGTGTGGTGCTTGCCGGCCTCGAGCGCGCGGCGGACGGGCGACGTCTCGTCCGGGTACAGCTTGCGCTCGAGGCGGTCGAACGTCGTGTCGACGTAGCCCTCGACGGGCTCGTCGAACAGGGCGGGGAGGAACGGGATGAAGCCGAGGCTGCGGGTGACGAGGGTTAGTCACTCGTTCGTGCGACAAGGAGGGAGAGGGAGGGAGAGGGTGCGCACCCGAGGGCGGAAGGCAACCACTGCCGGACGCGGACGTTCTGGACGCCCCACCGCTTGATGGCGACCGCCGAGTACTTGACGATCGAGTGAATCGTGAGCGAGGGGAGCAGCATCGAGGCCGTTGCTTGGAACACGGCGCGCTTGGCGCACCTGCGGAGGGACCGGGACGAGTCAGCGCCGTCACTCCAGAGATCAAGCCCGGTCGTCGCCGGCCGCAACCGGACACGACCCGGGCGCCGACATGAGAGAGAAAGCTGGACGCACGTCAAGCCGACGACGCTGCCAATCGCGTCGGGCGCGAGCTCCTTGGCGCGCAACCACGCCTTGTACCCCTCGTACGCCGTGTCGCCCGTCACGTAGGCCCACGAGATGCCGTACGCGGCCGTGACGGCCAGAGGCGCGACGACGGGGCGGAACGACTCGCCGACGTCGGACGAGTCTGTGCGGCAGCGGCGCGAGGGAGGTGTCAGTGGCCGGTGGGGGAGGGAGAGGAGAGGGCAGGGGACGCACAGGCGAGGTAGCGGGAGGACGAGATGAGGACTGGTCGGAGGCGGGCGAGGTAGCCTGTGTGCGAGGAGGAGGAGGTCAGCGAGAGGTTGCGCGCGGGAGAGAGGGACGAGAGGGAGGTGAGGGGGCGCACCGAGGTAACGGGCGTTGGTGTCGGTCGTGTCGATGTCGCCATCGATGACGTCCTGCTTGGTCTCTTCGAGGCTCTTCTCCAACGACGTCTCGAGCTCGCGGGCCTTGTCCATGGTGCCGAGGAGAGCGAGGAGGAGGAGGGAGGGGAGGGCGAGGTGGAGGGAGGAGAGGCGGCGGCGGGGCTCTGCTGAGCGGGAGGCGAGGGAGTAGCGAGGCTGGAGGAGCTAGCTTGCAGCTGCTGCAGAGCGAGTGCGGTGGTGGAAGAAGGGGAGAGGGCGAGCGAGCCGCACCGCCTCGTCACCAAAGCGATCGAGCTGCGTTCCTCTGGCGGCGTGGTCTGCGCGCTGCAGCCAATCTCCAGTAGCAGCTCATGCGCTGCAGCGGTGTGCCCACCAGAGCGCCAGACAGGGAGAGCAGCGTCGAGGTCTCAGACGGTTCGACCTCGCTCTCTGCCCTCCACCACCGCGACTCGACTCGCCGACGACAGCTCTGAGCTTGCTCTGCACCCTCTCAACTCGCCCTCTCCGACTCGCACCGCGTCCAGCCGCGTCCACACGCCCGCCCGTCCCCTGTCCACCTCTCGCGCTTCCTCATCATGCAGGGCGTTGTTGGCGAGCTCCCGCTCCAGCCGCCGGCCACGTACGACGGCGCCGACCTGCGCGTCAAGATCACCGAGCTGTCCAAAGACGGCCACGTACAGTTCATCCTCGACGGCGTCCACCTCGGGTCCGTCTCCCCCTCCCCCTTTCCTTCGCCTCTCGTCTCCGCGACCAACCTCGGCTGACCCTGCTCCTCGCGCCCGACCTGCAGCATCGCCAACTCGATCCGGCGAAGCATGATCTCGCGCATCGACACGCTCGCCATCGACCAGGTCCAGATCACCGAGAACACAAGCGTCATGCCCGACGAGATGCTGGCGCACCGCCTCGGACTCGTGCCCCTCATCTCTGAGGGCATGGAGAACCAGATCACCAACTACAACAAGGTGCGCACCCGCTCTCTCTCTTCCAGTCGTCGGGTCGGTGCTCTCCTCGTTACTGACACGCTTGCCTGCCCCCCTCCGGCCCGCCCTCGCAGGAGTGCGACTGCGACTCGTTCTGCCACAAATGCTCGGTCACGCTCACGCTCGACGCCAAGTGCATGGCGAGCTCGACGATGGAGGTGACGACCAAAGAGCTGCTCCTCGAGGGAGGCGGGCCGAGCGACGTGGGCAAGCCAGCGCCGAGTGCGTCCTCTCTCTCTCTCTCTCTCTCTCTCTCTCTCTCTCTCTCTTCTCGCCCGGACCTCTCGTTGGCGACGGGCGGACACTGACCGCATGTACGACACGCAGGCCCTGATTCCAAGATCACGGACGGCATCTTGTTGGTAAAGCTCGCGAAGGGCCAGGAGATCCACCTGCGGTGCATCGCGACCAAGGTGCGCACCCTTGCCCTCCCGCCTATCGATCTCGCCTCGTGTTCTCGCGAGCTGACCGTGCGATCGCGCTTGGTGTACACAGGGCCGAGCACTCGAGCACGCCAAGTGGTCGCCGTGCGCCGCCGTTGGCTTCGAGTACGACCCGTACAACAAGCTCAAGCACACGGACCTGTGGTTCGAGGTCGGCACCGACCCGAGGGACGAGTGGCCCGTGTCGGAGAACGGCAAGGTGCGCTCTCGCCTTTCTCTCTCTCTTTCCTTCGCGCCAGCCGAGCGCATCCGCCGACACCTGCTCACCTCTCCTCTCGCGCGCGCAGTACGAGAAGAAGCCCGAGGACAGCGACCCGTTTCCGTTCGACGAGAAGCCGTCGCGGTTCTACTACGACGTCGAGGCCGTCGGGCAGCTCAAGCCCGAGGACATCGTGCTCAAGGTGCGCCCCCTCCTTCCCTCCCTCCCCCCACCCTCTCGTCCCGGCTCTGCGGGACCCTGACTGACACTCCCCTTCCCTCTCGCGCCACAGGGCCTCGACGCCCTCATCCTCCAGATCGGCCAACTGCGGCAGGGCCTCCTCGACCTCACGAGCCCGGGCGAGGGCCAGCACCAGCAGCACCCGGACCAGCACATGATGAACGGCATGGGCATGGACGGCGGCGGCGACGCGTTCGGCGTCGGCGACGGCGGGTACGGCGCGCACAACGCGTACGGCGGCGCGTATGGCGCGGCGCCGCCGCCTGGAGGAGACGCGCCGCCGGCGATGCCGGCGTACGGGGCGAGCCCGGCGCACTACGGCATGGCGCAGGGAGCGCCGGGAGGGCAGGGAGGGTACGGCGGCGCGAGCGGGTGGGCGGCGAGCGACCCGTGGTAAACCCCTCGTTCGTGAGCTGCTGCAACGCAGAGCGGGTCCTCGAGCGTGTGCTGCGATCGCCGAGTTGGGCTCCTTGCTCTCAGCGAGAGGCCTTCGACGGCAGGGCAGGAAAAGGCTCGCTAGCTCGGTTGCTGGCTTTCCTCTCTTCTCGCTCGTCGATCCTTGCACGCGCTCAAGATATGGCTCGCTTGCACGTGCGCTACGAGTCGAGGCCGCCCTCGTTGACGATGGCCCAGACGATGATGCGCATGGCCGCCGTCAGCTCGTCGGCGGAGTACGGCGTGTCGAGCCTGTGGAAAGGAGGCCCATTCAGCTCGGACCGGCGAGAGCGAGAGGGCGAGAGGAGCGAGGGACGCACGGCGGGACGTGCACGAAGAGGACGGGTGTGGGCCGGTCCGGGTTGCGAAGTTGGGCGCTCGCGAGCGAGGCGTACAAGCTGAACTCGCACAGGTACAGGCCTGCGGGGTCGACGGCGTCAGTGCACGTGCGACAGAGAAGAGAGGGAGAGAAAGAGAGACGCACCGGCGTCCTGCGACGGGCTCAGGTGCTCGACCCCTCGGTTCCTCGCGCACTGCGAAACCCTCGCCGCATTGACCGTCGTCCTCAGCTCCTCCGGGCACGCCGCCCACCGCTCGCCGCTGAACCCTCGCCGGCCGTCCGCCGCTCGCGGCGCCAACTCGCGCTCGACGTCCTCCTTGTCGTAGCCGAACTTGCGCGCGCGCTGCTCGAGGCGCACGGCGCGGTCGTCGCCGCTCACGCCGCAGTGGATCACGAGGTCGTACGGGGGCCGGGCCGAGTCGGTGTCGAGGGCGTGGAGGGCGGGGACGGAAGAGAGCACGGTCGAGTACTTGACGGAGAGGAGCGAGGTCGAGAGGTGTACGGGGCGCCGCCGCCGGCTCGCCGTCTGTGCAATGTACGGCGGCGGCGCACCCGGGAACGTCGGCGGCTCGTCGAGCACGGTGCCGTCGAGTGGGCGGACCGTCTCCCACGAGGCATTGACGGCGTGCGGGCCAAAGGGCTGTCGTCGGGTCGAGCGGTGAGCGGGGCGGCACGGCGGGGAAGTCAAGGAGGGGAGGAAGGGACGCACGCCGAAGCCGGTCAGGTGGACACGGAAGGGCTGCTGGTCGTGCTCGAGCTGGTCTAAAGGAGCCATGACGAGAGCGAGAGGCGACAACCTCGTCCAGGTCCGCCGACGACGACCAACAGCTCCGGCTCGGCTCGCCCTCATCCTCAGACCGCGCAGCTCGATTGCACAGCTGCATCGAAGCGCACCGAACAAGATCGCCCAGCGGCAGCCGCCCCACTGTGCGACCTGGGCGTGGCAGCTCGCCATCTGTCCTCCCCACCTCACCCTCTCGTCGCCATGGTCCACTCTCCGTTCTCCGTCGCGCCTCTGATCAGGCCCGACGTGCTCGGCCCAGAGCCTGTCACCGCTGCGCTCCTCTACGGTGCGTCCAGACCGCTCCCTCGTTCGGCGCAACGTCGCTGACCCCTCCCCCTCGCCTGCAGCCGACCGCATCGTCCTCGGCACCGAACGCGGCACCTTGCTCGTCTTTGACCTGTCGAGGGCATCAAGCAGCTCAGGTGCGTCCTCTCGTCCTCGTCGTGCCCTCTCGGCGCACATGCGCTGACCACCTTTGCCCCTCTGTCCAGCCCCGCCGTCGGCAACCCTCGTCAGTCGCCATGTCGGGTTTTCCAGGAAGCCGATCGAGCAGCTCGGCGTCATCAAGGAGCTCAATGCGCTCGTGTGCATCACCGGTCCGTCGCGACCCCTACCGCCCCGACTCGGTACCACGGAGTAACGACTGACCTCCCGTTCTCGCAGGAGGCGACCTCACCTTGTATTCCTTCCCCGACCTCGCCGTCCTGTCGACTTTTGCGAGCCAGACGCGCGGCTCGGCGACCCTGTTTGCGCTCTCGACCGAGGTCCACCACCCGGCACCCGCCTCGCCCAGCTCCGACGCCGCCGCCGGCGTCCCCGAGATCCACACGACCCTCGCCCTCGCGTGCAAGCGCCGGCTCCTCATCCTGAGTTGGGTCGACGGCACCTGGTCCCCGCAGCTTGAGGTCCCGCTCCCGCACCAAATCCGCGGCATGGCGTTCGACCGCCGCCGGATCGTGTGCGGCTTCTCGACCGGCGAGTACGGCGTCGTCACACTCCCGCCGCTCGACAACCTCTCGCCGTCGTCGGCGGCCAAGGCGCAGCCCGCACTCAGCGACCTGTTCTCGCTCCCGCTCGCTGTCCCCGAGCGGCCCTCGCGCGCGTCGGCCGTGCCCGGCCTCGGAGGGCTCAGCAGCGGCCTGAGCGGCCTCGGCGGCCTCGGCAACGTCGTCAGCCTCGGCGCGCTCAACGCGCTTGCCAAGAAGCTCGACAAGAACGGCGTCGTCGGTGTGCCGCGGCCTCACGCGGTGTCGGCGGCGGCGGCGAGGAAGGGCAAGCTGCCCCAGCGAGGCGGCGCGCAGGGAGCAGAGGGAGACAGGGCAGAGGGGGACACGGCGTGGCTGTGGGGCGAGGGCTGGGGCTGGGAGGACGACGGCGAGGCGCGAGGAGAAGGGGGCCAGGTGTTCGTGGTCCGCGACAGTGCGTCTCCCTTCCTCGGCACGTTCATCCCGGCGGCGGACCTCATCCTGCTCCCACCTCACAGACATCGCAATGCCCCTCCAGTCGACCGGCAAGCCCCGACCGCCGCCGTCGCTAGGCCTCCCGACACCCTCGATCACGCACCCTGCGCCCGTCGACGAGGTCCTCGTCGTCCCGCCCTACGTCGTCTCGCTCCTCTCCCCGTGCACTGCGCTGTCCCCCTCACCCACCGCCTCGACCGCCCCGACTCTCGCCATTCACGCGCTCGACACGCTCGCCCACGTGCAGAGCCTACCCGTCCCTCCCTCGTCCGCCTCTCCTCCCGTTTCCCTCGCCGCCTCGTCGCTCGCCGCGCTCGACAAGTCGGCCCCGGCTAAGCCGCCGACGGTCGCCCGCCTCCTCACCGTCTCGAGCTCGATGCCGAAACCGCCCCTTCTCGTCCTGACGGCGACGCCGGCCGCGGCGGGTGCGCCCATGAGCACGCCCGGCGCAATCGAGCAGACGCTGTGGGTCGCGACGATGCAGCCGTGGCAGGCGCAGATCGAGGCGCTCGGCGAGCAGGGCAGGTGGGAGGACGGGATCCGGCTGCTGCGTGCGTCGGTGGACGTCCTCAGCGATCCTCTACCTGTGCGTCCCGCTCTCGCAACCTCTCACTGTTCGACGTGACTCGACCTGACCCGCATTTCCCTCGCCCCTCCTCGCGCAGCCTCCCCTCTCGCGCCGACTCGCGACCCTCCACTCGCTCCACCTCTTCGACACGCACCGCTACAGCCTCGCCATCGACGCCTTCATCTCGCTCGACCTCAACCCGGCCCGCGTCGTCGCGCTTTACCCGCGCGCCATCTCGGGCAAGCTCTGCCTCGAGCAGCACGCGCGCGAGGAGATCTTTGGCGGGCGGTCGAGGGACGCGATCGCGGCGGCGGCGCAGGCGCGGGAGGAGCGGGAGAGGGAGGAAGAAGGGCGGAGGGTCGCTGAGCGCGAGCGGGACGCGCAGGTTGGGGGTTCGCCGTCGGCGTCGAGCCCGGCGAGGAGGGGCAAGGGGCCTGTTGCGGCGACGGCGGCGGCGGCGGCGGTGGACGACGACGACGCGTCGTCTATCCGGACGATGAGCAGCAGGCTCGGCGTCAAGCGGAGCTGGCTGCGTGAGCGCGAGGCGAGCGCGACGTCCGACGAGCAGGCCGAGCAGGCAGCAGGTGCGTCCTCGGCCACCTTCTCGACTCGACTTGACCTGACCCGGAGCTGACCTCTTTGACCCGCCGCCGCAGATGCGCACGAGCGGCAGCTCAAGCTCGACGCCGCCAACCGCTCTCGCGCCGTCGACGAGCTCATCCGGTACCTCACCGACCGACGCCAGAAGTACTCGCAGGCCCTCGCAGCCCTTCTCCCTTCCTCGCGTCCTTCGCCCTCGTCACCTCGACCCTCGGCAAGCCCCGACGATCTGCTCGACCTGCCCAACAAGCCGCCGACGCAGCTCGAGCCGGGACAACTCGCGCGCGTCGCTCAAGTCGTCGACACGGCGCTCTTTCGGGCCTACCTCGCGACCAAACCCGTCATGGTCGGTCCGCTGTGCCGCATCGAGAACTGGTGCGAGGTCGAGGAGGTCGAGGAGCTGCTGCTCGAGGCCAAGGTGCGTCGGCCCGGTCTCGCTTCCTCTTCCCTTCCCTTCGTCGGCCTCCGCTGACTCGCCTCGCGCCCTTGCAGAAGTACCGCGAGCTCCTCGACCTGTACAACGGCAAGGCCATGCACGAGAAGGCCGTCAAGTTGCTCAAGCAGTGCGTCCACTGCCGTCCGCCTTTCACGAGGTCGCCTGCTCACCCAACCTCTGCGAGCAGGATCAGCGACGACGAGGACGACGTCGAGGAAAAGGTCGGCCCGACGGTCCGCTACCTGCAGAAGCTCGGCGTCGACCACCTCGCGGTCGTTCTCGAGGCGTCCAAGTGGGTTTTCAAGCAGGACAAGGAGGCTGGACTAAAGGTGCGTCCCTTGCGCTCTCCTTTCTCCCTCTTCCAGCCGTGCTCGCGTCCCCGATCCAGCGCAAACCTTCCCCGTCGTCCTGCTGCAGGTGTTTCTCGCCGACCTGGAGGAGGTCGAGACGCTGCCGCGTCACGCGGTCATGGCGCACCTCGACGAGGTCGGGCGCGACGTCTGCATCCGGTACCTCGAGCACATCATCCATGTTCTCGGCGAGCAAGGCGTCGACTTTCACGAGAAGCTCGTCGAGCTGTACCTCGCGACGGTCCAAGCTGCGCCGTCGGGTGAGCCCCTCGCCCGTCTCGAACATCGTCCAGGCCGGCTTTCTGACCTCCCCACCCGGCCCCACAGATCGCGACGAGGCGACCTACAAGAAGCTGCTCGACCTCCTCGAGTCGTCAACCTCGTACCGCCCAGAGCGCGTGCTCGGCCGCCTCCCGTCCGAGAACCTGCACGAGGTCCGTGCGGTCCTCCTCGGCCGGCTCGGCCGTCACGAGGGCGCCCTGCAGATCTACGTGTACCAGCTTGCCGATCACGCCACTGCCGAGCTGTGCGTCCCTCTTCCTCTCGTCGGCACGGGGTCGCCTGTCGGCCTAGCTCACGATAGTTCGTCGCGCGCAGGTACTGCAAGCGCGTCTGGGACTCGGACGAGTCCATGCGGCCGTCCATCTTCCACCTCCTCCTGCGCCTGTACCTGCGCCCTCGCCCCGACTTTCCCCTGTTCTTCGAGCCCGCGCTCTCGCTCTTGTCGACTCAAGCCGCCCGCATCGACCCCGTCGAAGCGTTCGACCTCCTGCCGCCACTCGTCGCGCTCGGCGACCTCCAGGTTTATCTCGAGAAGACGTTGCGCCGTCAGACGGAGCGCTCGACCGAGTCGAGGATGGTCAAGGCCATCGGGCGCAGCTTGCTCGACCAGCAAGAGGTCAAGATCGTCGACCTCGAAGAGCGGCGGGTCAAGATTACGGACGGGCGCATGTGAGTCGTGGAATGCGGTCTTTTGTCGGTCCGAGCAGCGTCACTGACTTTTGCTTGCGTGTCACGCAGCTGCCCTGTGTGCCACAAGCGCGTCGGCAACAGCGTGATTGCCATCCACAGCCCGCAGTGCGTCCGGATACGCCTTCTCCTCTGCACCGCTCCCGTGCCTGACTCTGCCGTACCTCCTCACAGCGGCGTCGTCACGCATTACCAGTGTCGCGAGCACCTCGACGGAAACTTTGTGTAGAACTTCAGGAGGCTGTGCAACTTCTGGGTTCCGCGTCTGCCGTTTCTGTCTTTGCGGGCCTCAGGAGAGTAAAGCGGGCGAAAAGGCGCGGCGAGTGATTGCGTGCAAAGACTGTCTTTGCGGGCCTGAGGAGAGAAGAGCCGGCCAGGAAGCTGGAGCGAGTGTTTGTGTGCCGGCGAACCTGACAGGTTTGCAGTTGCGCAGCGTGTATGCTTGCTGCGCTGCGGCGCTCAACCGAGGGCCTGATGGTCTAGAGGTATGATTCTCTCTTAGGGTCCAGCGCAGCTCGACAATTTGGGAGAGGTCCCGGGTTCAATCCCCGGTTAGGCCCCGTTTACCTTTTGCCTCGGGATGCTGCGATGAAGTGTTCAGTCCGCGGTGCAGCCCGTTGCTGGTCCTTGGTAGTGTGGAAACGCTCTCTTTTGCTGAGGCTCAAGACCTTGCTGTGAGGCTTGCTCTTGACTCGAGTTGGCCAGGCTGAGGGGAGGGACCGATATCTTGCGCTCGCGAGGACCTGCAGACAGTGGACAAGTTTGAGGGAAAGGAGCTCCAATGGAATTAAGAAAGGGGATGAGGGAGAATGGGACAAGAGAGAAAGAGAGAAATGAGGTGAAGAAGCAAGTCACGGAGGGCAAGTACTACAAGCCAAGTGAAGGTGGCAAAAGGTTTCACCACTGGCAAGAGCCTGCCACGGCTCCTAGCTCTGCCATCACAGGGAGAATGATGGCGCTGGAGAGGTTCAGGGCAAGTCAGTTGCAAGATCCAGGTGTGGGGGCCTTGGACCTGCCGTGCATTAGGTCCGCTTAGGATTTGGGTCACAGAAAGATCTACTGCCAGGTGCTTGTCCAGTTGATGAAAGGTACTTGACAAGGTGAATGATAGGGCGGGAGAGTTTCAGGGCAGGTTGGTTACAAGATCCAGGTGTGGTGGCCTCGGATGTGCGGGCCCTTAGGCCGGCTTAGGACTTGGGTTCCATTGAGATCTACTGCCAGGTGCTTGTCTGGTTGGTGAAAGGTTCTTGACAAGGTGAATGATAGGGCGGGAGAGTTTCAGGGCAGGTTGGTTACAAGATCCAGGTGTGGTGGCCTCAGATGTGCGGGGCCTTAGGCCGGCTTGGGATTTGGGTTGCGTTGAGATCTACTGCCAGGTGCTTGTCTGGTTGGTGAAAGGTGCTTGACAAGGTGAATGATAGGGCAGGAGAGTTTTAGGGCAGGTTGGTTACAAGATCCAGGTGTGGTGGCCTCGGATGTGCGGGGCCTTAGGCCGGCTTAGGACTTGGGTTGCATTGAGATCTACTGCCAGGTGCTTGTCCAGTTGGTGAAAGGTGCTTGACAAGGTGAATGATAGGGCGGGAGAGTTTCAGGGCAGGTAGGTTACAAGATCCAGGTGTGGTGGCCTCGGATGTGCGGGGCCTTAGGCCGGCTTAGGACTTGGATCGCGTTGAGATCTACTGCCAGGTGCTTGTCCAGGTGGTGAAAGGTGCTTGACAAGGTGAATGATAGGGCAGGAGAGTTTTAGGGCAGGTTGGTTACAAGATCCAGGTGTGGTGGCCCTGTAACTCTATGGCCCTATCTGGGACCTTGTTGAGTACCTTGTGCCCCCAGGATGGGCTGATCAGCGTCAATTGAGCGGCGAGCGGTTTTGTAGTCAGACCTAAGGGTGGGAAGGTCCGAGGCTGCCGGGCCTTGTTCCTGTAAGTGAATGGCCCCGTAATTCTATGAGACCTCTGCCTCATGGAGCTACGCGTGCAAAGGGTTTGGGTCCGAGAAGGTGGGGCTTGCCAGGAACAGGTCTGCCTCTGCAGAACTGGGCCACAACGTCCGTTCAGCTTCTAACCTAGCTGACCATTTAAAGCGTACTGTACTCTATTGTGCCCTGCACGGGCAGCCCAATCTGACTGCACCACCGCCAGCTGGAAGGAAAAAGAAGGTGCAGGCTCAGGGGGATGGTCCCACTGAGCATGCTACTGATGCACTGGCCCAAATCTGGCTCCATTACTGTCAAGGTATACTATTGTATGGTCCCTGTGCTGAGCGGTAGGCTGGGAGACCTCTGCCTCATGGATCTGCGCGTGCAGACGGTTTGGGTCCGAGAGGGTAAGGCTTGCCAGGAACAGGTCTGCTTCTGCAGAACTGGGCCACAACGTCTGTTCAGCTTCTAACCTAGCTAACCATTTACAGAGTACTGAACTCTATTCTGCCCTGCAAGGGCAGCCCAATCTGACCGCACCGCGGCCAGCTGGAAGGAAAAAGAAGGTGCAGGCTCGGGGGGATGGTCCCACTGAGCATGCTACTGGTGCAATATCGCAAATCTGGCTCCATTACCGTCAATGTATACTATCCAATGGTCCCTGTGCTGAGCGGTAGGCTGGAAGACCTTTGCCTCATGGATCTGCGCATGCAAGCGGTTTGGGTCCGAGAGGGTAAGGCCCGCCAGGAACAGGTCTGCCTCTGCAGAACTGGGCCACAACGTCCGTTCAGCTTCTAACCTAGCTAACCATTTACAGAGTACTGAACTCTATTCTGCCCTGCAAGGGCAGCCCAATCTGACCGCACAACGGCCAGCTGGAAGGAAAAAGAAGGTGCAGGCTCGGGGGGATGGTCCCACTGAGCATGCTACTGGTGCAATATCGCAAATCTGGCTCCATTACCGTCAATGTATACTATTGAATGGTCCCTGTGCCAAGCGGTAGGTCAGTAGCCCTGTTCCTCATGGATCTGCGCATGCAAGCGGTTTGGGTCCGAGAGGGTAAGGCCCGCCAGGAACAGGTCTGCCTCTGCAGAACTGGGCCACAACGTCCGTTCAGCTTCTAACCTAGCTAACCATTTAAAGCGTGCTGTACTCTATTCTGCCCTGCAAGGGCAGCCCAATCTGACTGCACAACGGCCAGCTGGAAGGAAAAAGAAGGTGCAGGCTCGGGGGGATGGTTACACTGAGGATGCTACTGATGCACTGGCCCAAATCTGGCTCCATTGCTGTCAAGGTATACCATTGTATGGTCCCTGTGCTGAGCGGTAGGCTGGGAGACCTGTGCCTCTTGGAGCTGCGCGTGCAAACGTTTGGGTCCGAGAGGGTAAGGCTTGCCAGGAACAGGTCTGCTTCTGCAGAACTGGGCCACAACGTCTGTTCAGCTTCTAACCTAGCTAACCATTTACAGAGTACTGAACTCTATTCTGCCCTGCAAGGGCAGCCCAATCTGACCGCACAACGGCCAGCTGGAAGGAAAAAGAAGGTGCAGGCTCGGGGGGATGGTCCCACTGAGCATGCTACTGGTGCAATATCGCAAATCTGGCTCCATCACCGTCAATGTATACTATTGAATGGTCCCTGTGCCAAGCGGTAGGTCAGTAGCCCTGTTCCTCATGGATCTGCGCATGCAAGCGGTTTGGGTCCGAGAGGGTAAGGCCCGCCAGGAACAGGTCTGCCTCTGCAGAACTGGGCCACAACGTCCGTTCAGCTTCTAACCTAGCTAACCATTTAAAGCGTGCTGTACTCTATTCTGCCCTGCAAGGGCAGCCCAATCTGACCGCACAACGGCCAGCTGGAAGGAAAAAGAAGGTGCAGGCTCGGGGGGATGGTTACACTGAGGATGCTACTGATGCACTGGCCCAAATCTGGCTCCATTACTGTCAAGGTATACTATTGTATGGTCCCTGTGCTGAGCGGTAGGCTGGGAGACCTGTGCCTCATGGAGCTGCGCGTGCAAACGTTTGGGTCTGAGAGGGTAAGGCTTGCCAGGAACAGGTCTGCTTCTGCAGAACTGGGCCACAACGTCTGTTCAGCTTCTAACCTAGCTAACCATTTACAGAGTACTGAACTCTATTCTGCCCTGCAAGGGCAGCCCAATCTGACCGCACAACGGCCAGCTGGAAGGAAAAAGAAGGTGCAGGCTCGGGGGGATGGTTACACTGAGGATGCTACTGGTGCAATATCGCAAATCCGGCTCCATTACCGTCAATGTATACTATCCAATGGTCCCTGTGCTGAGCGGTAGGCTGCAAGACCTTTGCCTCATGGATCTGCGCATGCAAACGGTTTGGGTCCGAGAGGGTAAGGCTTGCCAGGAGCAGGTCTGCCTCTGCAGAACTGGGCCACAACGTCCGTTCAGCTTCTAACCTAGCTAACCATTTAAAGCGTGCTGTACTCTATTCTGCCCTGCAAGGGCAGCCCAATCTGACCGCACAACGGCCAGCTGGAAGGAAAAAGAAGGTGCAGGCTCGGGGGGATGGTCCCACTGAGCATGCTACTGATGCACTGGCCCAAATCTGGCTCCATTACTGTCAAGGTATACTATTGTATGTTCCCTGTGCTGAGCGGTAGGCTGGGAGACCTGTGACTCATGGAGCTGCGCGTGCAAACGTTTGGGTCCGAGAGGGTAAGGCTTGCCAGGAACAGATCTGCTTCTGCAGAACTGGGCCACAACGTCTGTTCAGCTTCTAACCTAGCTAACCATTTACAGAGTACTGAAGTCTATTCTGCCCTGCAAGGGCAGCCCAATCTGACCGCACCACGGCCAGCTGGAAGGAAAAAGAAGGTGCAGGCTCGGGGGGATGGTCCCACTGAGCATGCTACTGGTGCAATATCGCAAATCTGGCTCCATTACCGTCAATGTATACTATTGAATGGTCCCTGTGCCAAGCGGTAGGTCAGTAGCCCTGTTCCTCATGGATCTGCGCATGCAAGCGGTTTGGGTCCGAGAGGGTAAGGCCCGCCAGGAACAGGTCTGCCTCTGCAGAACTGGGCCTCAACGTCCGTTCAGCTTCTAAGCTAGCTAACCATTTAAAGCGTACTGTACTCTATCCTGCCCTGCAAGGGCAGCCCAATCTGACCGCACCGCGGCCAGCTGGAAGGAAAAAGAAGGTGCAGGCTCGGGGGGATGGTCCCACTGAGCATGCTACTGGTGCAATATCGCAAATCTGGCTCCATTACCGTCAATGTATACTATTGAATGGTCCCTGTGCCAAGCGGTAGGTCAGTAGCCCTGTTCCTCATGGATCTGCGCATGCAAGCGGTTTGGGTCCGAGAGGGTAAGGCCCGCCAGGAACAGGTCTGCCTCTGCAGAACTGGGCCACAACGTCCGTTCAGCTTCTAACCTAGCTAACCATTTAAAGCGTGCTGTACTCTATTCTGCCCTGCAAGGGCAGCCCAATCTGACCGCACAACGGCCAGCTGGAAGGAAAAAGAAGGTGCAGGCTCGGGGGGATGGTTACACTGAGGATGCTACTGATGCACTGGCCCAAATCTGGCTCCATTACTGTCAAGGTATACTATTGTATGGTCCCTGTGCTGAGCGGTAGGCTGGGAGACCTGTGCCTCAGGGAGCTGCGCGTGCAAACGTTTGGGTCTGAGAGGGTAAGGCTTGCCAGGAACAGGTCTGCTTCTGCAGAACTGGGCCACAACGTCTGTTCAGCTTCTAACCTAGCTAACCATTTACAGAGTACTGAACTCTATTCTGCCCTGCAAGGGCAGCCCAATCTGACCGCACAACGGCCAGCTGGAAGGAAAAAGAAGGTGCAGGCTCGGGGGGATGGTTACACTGAGGATGCTACTGGTGCAATATCGCAAATCCGGCTCCATTACCGTCAATGTATACTATCCAATGGTCCCTGTGCTGAGCGGTAGGCTGCAAGACCTTTGCCTCATGGATCTGCGCATGCAAACGGTTTGGGTCCGAGAGGGTAAGGCTTGCCAGGAGCAGGTCTGCCTCTGCAGAACTGGGCCACAACGTCCGTTCAGCTTCTAACCTAGCTAACCATTTAAAGCGTGCTGTACTCTATTCTGCCCTGCAAGGGCAGCCCAATCTGACCGCACAACGGCCAGCTGGAAGGAAAAAGAAGGTGCAGGCTCGGGGGGATGGTCCCACTGAGCATGCTACTGATGCACTGGCCCAAATCTGGCTCCATTACTGTCAAGGTATACTATTGTATGTTCCCTGTGCTGAGCGGTAGGCTGGGAGACCTGTGACTCATGGAGCTGCGCGTGCAAACGTTTGGGTCCGAGAGGGTAAGGCTTGCCAGGAACAGATCTGCTTCTGCAGAACTGGGCCACAACGTCTGTTCAGCTTCTAACCTAGCTAACCATTTACAGAGTACTGAAGTCTATTCTGCCCTGCAAGGGCAGCCCAATCTGACCGCACCACGGCCAGCTGGAAGGAAAAAGAAGGTGCAGGCTCGGGGGGATGGTCCCACTGAGCATGCTCCTGATACAATATCGCAAACCTGGCTCCATTACCGTCAATGTATACTATTGAATGGTCCCTGTGCCAAGCAGTAGGTCAGTAGCCCTGTTCCTCATGGAGCTGTGCGCGCAGACAGGTTGGGTCCGAGAGGGTAAGGCTTGCCAGGAACAGGTCTGCCTCTGCAGAACTGGGCCTCAACGTCCGTTCAGCTTCTAACCTAGCTAACCATTTAAAGCGTACTGTACTCTATCCTGCCCTGCAAGGGCAGCCCAATCTGACCGCACCACGGCCAGCTGGAAGGAAAAAGAAGGTGCAGGCTCGGGGGGATGGTCCCACTGAGCATGCTCCTGATACAATATCGCAAACCTGGCTCCATTACCGTCAATGTAGACTATTGAATGGTCCCTGTGCCAAGCAGTAGGTCAGTAGCCCTGTTCCTCATGGAGCTGTGCGCGCAGACAGGTTGGGTCCGAGAGGGTAAGGCTTGCCAGGAACAGGTCTGCCTCTGCAGAACTGGGCCTCAACGTCCGTTCAGCTTCTAACCTAGCTAACCATTAAAAGCGTACTGTACTCTATTCTGCCCTGGAAGGGCAGCCCAATCTGACCGCACAACGGCCAGCTGGAAGGAAAAAGAAGGTGCAGGCTCGGGGGGATGGTTACACTGAGGATGCTACTGATGCACTGGCCCAAATCTGGCTCCATTACTGTCAAGGTATACTATTGTATGGTCCCTGTGCTGAGCGGTAGGCTGGGAGACCTGTGCCTCACGGAGCTGCGCGTGCAAACGTTTGGGTCCGAGAGGGTAAGGCCCGCCAGGAACAGGTCTGCTTCTGCAGAACTGGGCCACAACGTCTGTTCAGCTTCTAACCTAGCT
>NW_017264935.1:756567-768878 GCF_001329695.1 Rhodotorula graminis WP1
GCGGTAGGTCAGTAGCCCTGTTCCTCATGGATCTGCGCATGCAAGCGGTTTGGGTCCGAGAGGGTAAGGCCCGCCAGGAACAGGTCTGCCTCTGCAGAACTGGGCCACAACGTCCGTTCAGCTTCTAACCTAGCTAACCATTTAAAGCGTGCTGTACTCTATTCTGCCCTGCAAGGGCAGCCCAATCTGACCGCACAACGGCCAGCTGGAAGGAAAAAGAAGGTGCAGGCTCAGGGGGATGGTTACACTGAGGATGCTACTGATGCACTGGCCCAAATCTGGCTCCATTACTGTCAAGGTATACTATTGTATGGTCCCTGTGCTGAGCGGTAGGCTGGGAGACCTGTGCCTCATGGAGCTGCGCGTGCAAACGTTTGGGTCCGAGAGGGTAAGGCTTGCCAGGAACAGGTCTGCTTCTGCAGAACTGGGCCACAACGTCTGTTCAGCTTCTAACCTAGCTAACCATTTACAGAGTACTGAACTCTATTCTGCCCTGCAAGGGCAGCCCAATCTGACCGCACAACGGCCAGCTGGAAGGAAAAAGAAGGTGCAGGCTCGGGGGGATGGTCCCACTGAGCATGCTACTGGTGCAATATCGCAAATCTGGCTCCATTACCGTCAATGTATACTATTGAATGGTCCCTGTGCCAAGCGGTAGGTCAGTAGCCCTGTTCCTCATGGAGCTGTGCGCGCAGACGGTTGGGTCCGAGAGGGTAAGGCTTGCCAGGAACAGGTCTGCCTCTGCAGAACTGGGCCACAACGTCCGTTCAGCTTCTAACCTAGCTACCATTTAAAGCGTGCTGTACTCTATTCTGCCCTGCAAGGGCAGCCCAATCTGACCGCACCGCGGCCAGCTGGAAGGAAAAAGAAGGTGCAGGCTCGGGGGGATGGTCCCACTGAGCATGCTACTGGTGCAATATCGCAAATCTGGCTCCATTACCGTCAATGTATACTATCCAATGGTCCCTGTGCTGAGCGGTAGGCTGGAAGACCTTTGCCTCATGGATCTGCGCATGCAAGCGGTTTGGGTCCGAGAGGGTAAGGCCCGCCAGGAACAGGTCTGCTTCTGCAGAACTGGGCCACAACGTCTGTTCAGCTTCTAACCTAGCTAACCATTTACAGAGTACTGAACTCTATTCTGCCCTGCAAGGGCAGCCCAATCTGACCGCACCGCGGCCAGCTGGAGGGAAAAAGAAGGTGCAGGCTCGGGGGGATGGTCCCACTGAGCATGCTACTGGTGCAATATCGCAAATCTGGCTCCATTACCGTCAATGTATACTATTGAATGGTCCCTGTGCCAAGCGGTAGGTCAGTAGCCCTGTTCCTCATGGAGCTGTGCGCGCAGACAGGTTGGGTCCGAGAGGGTAAGGCCCGCCAGGAACAGGTCTGCCTCTGCAGAACTGGGCCACAACGTCCGTTCAGCTTCTAACCTAGCTAACCATTTAAAGCGTGCTGTACTCTATTCTGCCCTGCAAGGGCAGCCCAATCTGACCGCACAAAGGCCAGCTGGAAGGAAAAAGAAGGTGCAGGCTCGGGGGGATGGTTACACTGAGGATGCTACTGATGCACTGGCCCAAATCTGGCTCCTTTACTGTCAAGGTATACTATTGTATGGTCCCTGTGCTGAGCGGTAGGCTGGGAGACCTGTGCCTCATGGAGCTGCGCGTGCAAACGTTTGGGTCCGAGAGGGTAAGGCCCGCCAGGAACAGGTCTGCCTCTGCAGAACTGGGCCACAACGTCCGTTCAGCTTCTAACCTAGCTAACCATTTAAAGCGTGCTGTACTCTATTCTGCCCTGCAAGGGCAGCCCAATCTGACCGCACAACAGCCAGCTGGAAGGAAAAAGAAGGTGCAGGCTCGGGGGGATGGTCCCACTGAGCATGCTACTGGTGCAATATCGCAAATCTGGCTCCATTACTGTCAAGGTATACTATTGTATGGTCCCTGTGCTGAGCGGTAGGCTGGGAGACCTGTGCCTCATGGAGCTGCGCGTGCAAACGTTTGGGTCCGAGAGGGTAAGGCTTGCCAGGAACAGGTCTGCTTCTGCAGAACTGGGCCACAACGTCTGTTCAGCTTCTAACCTAGCTAACCATTTACAGAGTACTGAACTCTATTCTGCCCTGCAAGGGCAGCCCAATCTGACCGCACCGCGGCCAGCTGGAGGGAAAAAGAAGGTGCAGGCTCGGGGGGATGGTCCCACTGAGCATGCTACTGGTGCAATATCGCAAATCTGGCTCCATTACCGTCAATGTATACTATTGAATGGTCCCTGTGCCAAGCGGTAGGTCAGTAGCCCTGTTCCTCATGGAGCTGTGCGCGCAGACAGGTTGGGTCCGAGAGGGTAAGGCCCGCCAGGAACAGGTCTGCCTCTGCAGAACTGGGCCACAACGTCCGTTCAGCTTCTAACCTAGCTAACCATTTGAAGCGTGCTGTACTCTATTCTGCCCTGGAAGGGCAGCCCAATCTGACCGCACAACGGCCAGCTGGAAGGAAAAAGAAGGTGCAGGCTCGGGGGGATGGTTACACTGAGGATGCTACTGATGCACTGGCCCAAATCTGGCTCCATTACTGTCAAGGTATACTATTGTATGGTCCCTGTGCTGAGCGGTAGGCTGGGAGACCTGTGCCTCATGGAGCTGCGCGTGCAAACGTTTGGGTCCGAGAGGGTAAGGCCCGCCAGGAACAGGTCTGCCTCTGCAGAACTGGGCCACAACGTCCGTTCAGCTTCTAACCTAGCTAACCATTTAAAGCGTGCTGTACTCTATTCTGCCCTGCAAGGGCAGCCCAATCTGACCGCACAACGGCCAGCTGGAAGGAAAAAGAAGGTGCAGGCTCGGGGGGATGGTCCCACTGAGCATGCTACTGGTGCAATATCGCAAATCTGGCTCCATTACTGTCAAGGTATACTATTGTATGGTCCCTGTGCTGAGCGGTAGGCTGGGAGACCTGTGCCTCATGGAGCTGCGCGTGCAAACGTTTGGGTCCGAGAGGGTAAGGCTTGCCAGGAACAGGTCTGCTTCTGCAGAACTGGGCCACAACGTCTGTTCAGCTTCTAACCTAGCTAACCATTTACAGAGTACTGAACTCTATTCTGCCCTGCAAGGGCAGCCCAATCTGACCGCACCGCGGCCAGCTGGAGGGAAAAAGAAGGTGCAGGCTCGGGGGGATGGTCCCACTGAGCATGCTACTGATGCACTGGCCCAAATCTGGCCCCATTACCGTCAATGTATACTATTGTATGGTCCCTGCGCCAAGCGGTAGGTCAGTAGCCCTGTTCCTCATGGAGCTGTGCGCGCAGACAGGTTGGGTCCGGGAGGGTAAGGCCCGCCAGGAACAGGTCTGCCTCTGCAGAACTGGGCCACAACGTCCGTTCAGCTTCTAACCTAGCTAACCATTTAAAGCGTGCTGTACTCTATTCTGCCCTGCAAGGGCAGCCCAATCTGACCGCACAACGGCCAGCTGGAAGGAAAAAGAAGGTGCAGGCTCGGGGGGATGGTTACACTGAGGATGCTACTGATGCACTGGCCCAAATCTGGCTCCATTACTGTCAAGGTATACTATTGTATGGTCCCTGTGCTGAGCGGTAGGCTGGGAGACCTGTGCCTCATGGAGCTGCGCGTGCAAACGTTTGGGTCCGAGAGGGTAAGGCCCGCCAGGAACAGGTCTGCTTCTGCAGAACTGGGCCACAACGTCTGTTCAGCTTCTAACCTAGCTAACCATTTACAGAGTACTGAACTCTATTCTGCCCTGCAAGGGCAGCCCAATCTGACCGCACCGCGGCCAGCTGGAGGGAAAAAGAAGGTGCAGGCTCGGGGGGATGGTCCCACTGAGCATGCTACTGGTGCAATATCGCAAATCTGGCTCCATTACCGTCAATGTATACTATCCAATGGTCCCTGTGCTGAGCGGTAGGCTGGAAGACCTTTGCCTCATGGATCTGCGCATGCAAACGGTTTGGGTCCGAGAGGGTAAGGCCCGCCAGGAACAGGTCTGCCTCTGCAGAACTGGGCCACAATGTCCGTTCAGCTTCTAGCCTAGCTAACCATTTAAAGCGTGCTGTGCTCTATTCTGCCCTGCAAGGGCAGCCCAATCTGACCGCACAACGGCCAGCTGGAAGGAAAAAGAAGGTGCAGGCTCGGGGGGATGGTTACACTGAGGATGCTACTGATGCACTGGCCCAAATCTGGCTCCATTACTGTCAAGGTATACTATTGTATGGTCCCTGTGCTGAGCGGTAGGCTGGGAGACCTGTGCCTCATGGAGCTGCGCGTGCAAACGTTTGGGTCTGAGAGGGTAAGGCTTGCCAGGAACAGGTCTGCTTCTGCAGAACTGGGCCACAACGTCTGTTCAGCTTCTAACCTAGCTAACCATTTACAGAGTACTGAACTCTATTCTGCCCTGCAAGGGCAGCCCAATCTGACCGCACCACGGCCAGCTGGAAGGAAAAAGAAGGTGCAGGCTCGGGGGGATGGTTACACTGAGGATGCTCCTGATACAATATCGCAAATCTGGCTCCATTACCGTCAATGTATACTATTGAATGGTCCCTGTGCCAAGCGGTAGGTCAGTAGCCCTGTTCCTCATGGAGCTGTGCGCGCAGACAGGTTGGGTCCGAGAGGGTCCGAGAGGGTAAGGCTTGCCAGGAACAGGTCTGTCTGCCTCTGCAGAACTGGGCCACAACGTCCGTTCAGCTTCTAACCTAGCTAACCATTTAAAGCGTGCTGTACTCTATTCTGCCCTGCAAGGGCAGCCCAATCTGACTGCACAACGGCCAGCTGGAAGGAAAAAGAAGGTGCAGGCTTGGGGGGATGGTTACACTGAGGATGCTACTGATGCACTGGCCCAAATCTGGCTCCATTACTGTCAAGGTATACCATTGTATGGTCCCTGTGCTGAGCGGTAGGCTGGGAGACCTGTGCCTCATGGAGCTGCGCGTGCAAACGTTTGGGTCCGAGAGGGTAAGGCTTGCCAGGAACAGGTCTGCTTCTGCAGAACTGGGCCACAACGTCTGTTCAGCTTCTAACCTAGCTAACCATTCACAGAGTACTGAACTCTATTCTGCCCTGCAAGGGCAGCCCAATCTGACTGCACCACGGCCAGCTGGAAGGAAAAAGAAGGTGCAGGCTCGGGGGGATGGTCCCACTGAGCATGCTCCTGATACAATATCGCAAATCTGGCTCCATTACCGTCAATGTATACTATTGAATGGTCCCTGTGCCAAGCGGTAGGTCAGTAGCCCTGTTCCTCATGGAGCTGTGCGCGCAGACAGGTTGGGTCCGAGAGGGTCCGAGAGGGTAAGGCTTGCCAGGAGCAGGTCTGCCTCTGCTGAACTGGGCCACAACGTCCGTTCAGCTTCTAACCTAGCTAACCATTTACAGCGTGCTGTACTCTATTCTGCCCTGCAAGGGCAGCCCAATCTGACCGCACCGCGGCCAGCTGGAAGGAAAAAGAAGGTGCAGGCTCGGGGGGATGGTCCCACTGAGCATGCTACTGGTGCAATATCGCAAATCCGGCTCCATTACCGTCAATGTATACTATCCAATGGTCCCTGTGCTGAGCGGTAGGCTGCAAGACCTTTGCCTCATGGATCTGCGCATGCAAACGGTTTGGGTCCGAGAGGGTAAGGCTTGCCAGGAGCAGGTCTGCCTCTGCAGAACTGGGCCACAACGTCTGTTCAGCTTCTAACCTAGCAAACCATTTAAAGCGTACTGTACTCTATCCTGCCCTGCAAGGGCAGCCCAATCTGACCGCACCACGGCCAGCTGGAAGGAAAAAGAAGGTGCAGGCTCGGGGGGATGGTCCCACTGAGCATGCTACTGGTGCAATATCGCAAATCTGGCTCCATTACCGTCAATGTATACTATCCAATGGTCCCTGTGCTGAGCCGTAGGCTGGAAGACCTTTGCCTCATGGATCTGCGCATGCAAACGGTTTGGGTCCGAGAGGGTAAGGCTTGCCAGGAACAGGTCTGCTTCTGCAGAACTGGGCCACAACGTCTGTTCAGCTTCTACCCTAGCTAACCATTTACAGAGTACTGAAGTCTATTCTGCCCTGCAAGGGCAGCCCAATCTGACCGCACAACGGCCAGCTGGAAGGAAAAAGAAGGTGCAGGCTCGGGGGGATGGTCCCACTGAGCATGCTACTGGTGCAATATCGCAAATCTGGCTCCATTACCGTCAATGTATACTATTGAATGGTCCCTGTGCCAAGCGGTAGGTCAGTAGCCCTGTTCCTCATGGAGCTGTGCGCGCAGACAGGTTGGGTCCGAGAGGGTCCGAGAGGGTAAGGCTTGCCAGGAACAGGTCTGTCTGCCTCTGCAGAACTGGGCCACAACGTCCGTTCAGCTTCTAACCTAGCTAACCATTTAAAGCGTGCTGTACTCTATTCTGCCCTGCAAGGGCAGCCCAATCTGACTGCACAACGGCCAGCTGGAAGGAAAAAGAAGGTGCAGGCTTGGGGGGATGGTTACACTGAGGATGCTACTGATGCACTGGCCCAAATCTGGCTCCATTACCGTCAATGTATACTATTGAATGGTCCCTGTGCCAAGCGGTAGGTCAGTAGCCCTGTTCCTCATGGAGCTGTGCGCGCAGACAGGTTGGGTCCGAGAGGGTCCGAGAGGGTAAGGCCCGCCAGGAACAGGTCTGCCTCTGCAGAACTGGGCCACAACGTCCGTTCAGCTTCTAACCTAGCTAACCATTTAACGCGTGCTGTACTCTATTCTGCCCTGCAAGGGCAGCCCAATCTGACCGCACAACGGCCAGCTGGAAGGAAAAAGAAGGTGCAGGCTCGGAGGGATGGTCCCACTGAGCATGCTCCTGGTGAAATATCGCAAATCTGGCTCCATTACCGTCAATGTATACTATCCAATGGTCCCTGTGCTGAGCGGTAGGCTGGAAGACCTTTGCCTCATGGATCTGCGCATGCAAACGGTTTGGGTCCGAGAGGGTAAGGCTTGCCAGGAACAGGTCTGCTTCTGCAGAACTGGGCCACAACGTCTGTTCAGCTTCTAACCTAGCTAACCATTTACAGAATACTGAACTCTATTCTGCCCTGCAAGGGCAGCCCAATCTGACCGCACAGCGGCCAGCTGGAAGGAAAAAGAAGGTGCAGGCTCGGGGGGATGGTCCCACTGAGCATGCTCCTGATGCAATATCGCAACTCTGGCTCCATTACCGTCAATGTATACTATTGAATGGTCCCTGTGCCAAGCGGTAGGTCAGTAGCCCTGTTCCTCATGGAGCTGTGCGCGCAGACAGGTTGGGTCCGAGAGGGTAAGGCTTGCCAGGAACAGGTCTGCCTCTGCAGAACTGGGCCACAACGTCCGTTCAGCTTCTAACCTAGCTAACCATTTAAAGCGTGCTGTACTCTATTCTGCCCTGCAAGGGCAGCCCAATCTGACCGCACCGCGGCCAGCTGGAAGGAAAAAGAAGGTGCAGGCTCGGGGGGATGGTCCCACTGAGCATGCTACTGGTGCAATATCGAAAATCTGGCTCCATTACCGTCAATGTATACTTTCCAATGGTCCCTGTGCTGAGCGGTAGGCTGGAAGACCTTTGCCTCATGGATCTGCGCATGCAAACGGTTTGGGTCCGAGAGGGTAAGGCCCGCCAGGAACAGGTCTGCCTCTGCAGAACTGGGCCACAACGTCCGTTCAGCTTCTAACCTAGCTAACCATTTGAAGCGTGCTGTACTCTATTCTGCCCTGGAAGGGCAGCCCAATCTGACCGCACAACGGCCAGCTGGAAGGAAAAAGAAGGTGCAGGCTCGGGGGGATGGTTACACTGAGGATGCTACTGATGCACTGGCCCAAATCTGGCTCCATTACTGTCAAGGTATACTATTGTATGGTCCCTGTGCTGAGCGGTAGGCTGGGAGACCTGTGCCTCATGGAGCTGCGCGTGCAAACGTTTGGGTCCGAGAGGGTAAGGCTTGCCAGGAACAGGTCTGCTTCTGCAGAACTGGGCCACAACGTCTGTTCAGCTTCTAACCTAGCTAACCATTTACAGAGTACTGAACTCTATTCTGCCCTGCAAGGGCAGCCCAATCTGACCGCACCGCGGCCAGCTGGAGGGAAAAAGAAGGTGCAGGCTCAGGGGGATGGTCCCACTGAGCATGCTACTGGTGCAATATCGCAAATCTGGCTCCATTACCGTCAATGTATACTATCCAATGGTCCCTGTGCCAAGCGGTAGGTCAGTAGCCCTGTTCCTCATGGAGCTGTGCGCGCAGACAGGTTGGGTCCGAGAGGGTAAGGCCCGCCAGGAACAGGTCTGCCTCTGCAGAACTGGGCCACAACGTCCGTTCAGCTTCTAACCTAGCTAACCATTTAAAGCGTGCTGTACTCTATTCTGCCCTGCAAGGGCAGCCCAATCTGACCGCACCGCGGCCAGCTGGAAGGAAAAAGAAGGTGCAGGCTCAGGGGGATGGTCCCACTGAGCATGCTACTGGTGCAATATCGCAAATCTGGCTCCATTACCGTCAATGTATACTATTGAATGGTCCCTGTGCCCAGCGGTAGGTCAGTAGCCCTGTTCCTCATGGAGCTGTGCGCGCAGACAGGTTGGGTCCGAGAGGGTAAGGCCCGCCAGGAACAGGTCTGCCTCTGCAGAACTGGGCCACAACGTCCGTTCAGCTTCTAACCTAGCTAACCATTTAATGCGTGCTGTGCTCTATTCTGCCCTGCAAGGGCAGCCCAATCTGACCGCACAACGGCCAGCTGGAAGGAAAAAGAAGGTGCAGGCTCAGGGGGATGGTTACACTGAGGATGCTACTGATGCACTGGCCCAAATCTGGCTCCATTACTGTCAAGGTATACTATTGTATGGTCCCTGTGCTGAGCGGTAGGCTGGGAGACCTGTGCCTCATGGAGCTGCGCGTGCAAACGTTTGGGTCCGAGAGGGTAAGGCTTGCCAGGAACAGGTCTGCTTCTGCAGAACTGGGCCACAACGTCTGTTCAGCTTCTAACCTAGCTAACCATTTACAGAGTACTGAACTCTATTCTGCCCTGCAAGGGCAGCCCAATCTGACCGCACAACGGCCAGCTGGAAGGAAAAAGAAGGTGCAGGCTCGGGGGGATGGTCCCACTGAGCATGCTACTGGTGCAATATCGCAAATCTGGCTCCATTACCGTCAATGTATACTATCCAATGGTCCCTGTGCTGAGCGGTAGGCTGGAAGACCTTTGCCTCATGGATCTGCGCATGCAAACGGTTTGGGTCCGAGAGGGTAAGGCTTGCCAGGAACAGGTCTGCTTCTGCAGAACTGGGCCACAACGTCTGTTCAGCTTCTAACCTAGCTAACCATTTACAGAGTACTGAACTCTATTCTGCCCTGCAAGGGCAGCCCAATCTGACCGCACCGCGGCCAGCTGGAAGGAAAAAGAAGGTGCAGGCTCGGGGGGATGGTCCCACTGAGCATGCTACTGGTGCAATATCGCAAATCTGGCTCCATTACCGTCAATGTATACTATCCAATGGTCCCTGTGCTGAGCGGTAGGCTGGAAGACCTTTGCCTCATGGATCTGCGCATGCAAACGGTTTGGGTCCGAGAGGGTAAGGCCCGCCAGGAACAGGTCTGCCTCTGCAGAACTGGGCCACAACGTCCGTTCAGCTTGTAACCTAGCTAACCATTTAAAGCGTGCTGTGCTCTATTCTGCCCTGCAAGGGCAGCCCAATCTGACCGCACACCGGCCAGCTGGAAGGAAAAAGAAGGTGCAGGCTCAGGGGGATGGTTACACTGAGGATGCTACTGATGCACTGGCCCAAATCTGGCTCCATTACTGTCAAGGTATACTATTGTATGGTCCCTGTGCTGAGCGGTAGGCTGGCAGACCTGTGCCTCATGGAGCTGCGCGTGCAAACGTTTGGGTCCGAGAGGGTAAGGCTTGCCAGGAACAGGTCTGCTTCTGCAGAACTGGGCCACAACGTCTGTTCAGCTTCTAACCTAGCTAACCATTTACAGAGTACTGAACTCTATTCTGCCCTGCAAGAGCAGCCCAATCTGACCGCACAACGGCCAGCTGGAAGGAAAAAGAAAGGTGCAGGCTCGGGGGGATGGTCCCACTGAGCATGCTCCTGATACAATATCGCAAATCTGGCTCCATTACCGTCAATGTATACTATTGAATGGTCCCTGTGCTGAGCGGTAGGTCAGTAGCCCTGTTCCTCATGGAGCTGTGCGCGCAGACAGGTTGGGTCCGGGAGGGTCCGAGAGGGTAAGGCTTGCCAGGAACAGGTCTGCCTCTGCAACACTGGGCCACAACGTCCGTTCAGCTTCTAACCTAGCTAACCATTTAAAGCGTGCTGTACTCTATTCTGCCTTGCAAGGGCAGCCCAATCTGACCGCACAACGGCCAGCTGGAAGGAAAAAGAAGGTGCAGGCTCGGGGGGATGGTCCCACTGAGCATGCTACTGGTGCAATATCGCAAATCTGGCTCCATTACCGTCAATGTATACTATCCAATGGTCCCTGTGCTGAGCGGTAGGCTGGAAGACCTTTGCCTCATGGATCTGCGCGTGCAAACGGTTTGGGTCCGAGAGGGTAAGGCTTGCCAGGAACAGGTCTGCTTCTGCAGAACTGGGCCACAACGTCTGTTCAGCTTCTAACCTAGCTAACCATTTACAGAGTACTGAACTCTATTCTGCCCTGCAAGGGCAGCCCAATCTGACCGCACCGCGGCCAGCTGGAAGGAAAAAGAAGGTGCAGGCTCGGGGGGATGGTCCCACTGAGCATGCTACTGGTGCAATATCGCAAATCTGGCTCCATTACCGTCAATGTATACTATCCAATGGTCCCTGTGCTGAGCGGTAGGCTGGAAGACCTTTGCCTCATGGATCTGCGCATGCAAACGGTTTGGGTCCGAGAGGGTAAGGCCCGCCAGGAACAGGTCTGCCTCTGCAGAACTGGGCCACAACGTCCGTTCAGCTTGTAACCTAGCTAACCATTTAAAGCGTGCTGTGCTCTATTCTGCCCTGCAAGGGCAGCCCAACCTGACCGCACAACGGCCAGCTGGAAGGAAAAAGAAGGTGCAGGCTCGGGGGGATGGTTACACTGAGGATGCTACTGATGCACTGGCCCAAATCTGGCTCCATTACTGTCAAGGTATACTATTGTATGGTCCCTGTGCTGAGCGGTAGGCTGGAAGACCTGTGCCTCATGGAGCTGCGCGTGCAAACGTTTGGGTCCGAGAGGGTAAGGCTTGCCAGGCACAGGTCTGCCTCTGCAGAACTGGGCCACAACGTCCGTTCAGCTTCTAACCTAGCTAACCATTTAAAGCGTGCTGTACTCTATTCTGCCCGGCAAGGGCAGCCCAATCTGACCGCACAACGGCCAGCTGGAAGGAAAAAGAACGTGCAGGCTCGGGGGGATGGTTACACTGAGGATGCTACTGATGCACTGGCCCAAATCTGGCTCCATTACTGTCAAGGTATACTATTGTATGGTCCCTGTGCTGAGCGGTAGGCTGGGAGACCTGTGCCTCATGGAGCTGCGCGTGCAAACGTTTGGGTCCGAGAGGGTAAGGCTTGCCAGGAACAGGTCTGCTTCTGCAGAACTGGGCCACAACGTCTGTTCAGCTTCTAACCTAGCTAACCATTTACAGAGTACTGAACTCTATTCTGCCCCGCAAGGGCAGCCCAATCTGACCGCACCACGGCCAGCTGGAAGGAAAAAGAAGGTGCAGGCTCGGGGGGATGGTCCCACTGAGCATGCTACTGGTGCAATATCGCAAATCTGGCTCCATTACCGTCAATGTATACTATCCAATGGTCCCTGTGCTGAGCGGTAGGCTGGAAGACCTTTGCCTCATGGATCTGCGCATGCGAACGGTTTGGGTCCGAGAGGGTAAGGCCCGCCAGGAACAGGTCTGCCTCTGCAGAACTGGGCCACAACGTCCGTTCAGCTTCTAACCTAGCTAACCATTTAAAGCGTGCTGTACTCTATTCTGCCCGGCAAGGGCAGCCCAATCTGACCGCACAACGGCCAGCTGGAAGGAAAAAGAACGTGCAGGCTCGGGGGGATGGTTACACTGAGGATGCTACTGATGCACTCGCCCAAATCTGGCTCCATTACTGTCAAGGTATACTATTGTATGGTCCCTGTGCTGAGCGGTAGGCTGGGAGACCTGTGCCTCATGGAGCTGCGCGTGCAAACGTTTGGGTCCGAGAGGGTAAGGCCCGCCAGGAACAGGTCTGCCTCTGCAGAACTGGGCCACAACGTCCGTTCAGCTTCTAACCTAGCTAACCATTTAAAGCGTGCTGTACTCTATTCTGCCCGGCAAGGGCAGCCCAATCTGACCGCACAACGGCCAGC
>NW_017264935.1:768978-832455 GCF_001329695.1 Rhodotorula graminis WP1
CTCCATTACTGTCAAGGTATACTATTGTATGGTCCCTGTGCTGAGCGGTAGGCTGGGAGACCTGTGCCTCATGGAGCTGCGCGTGCAAACGTTTGGGTCCGAGAGGGTAAGGCTTGCCAGGAACAGGTCTGCTTCTGCAGAACTGGGCCACAACGTCTGTTCAGCTTCTAACCTAGCTAACCATTTACAGAGTACTGAACTCTATTCTGCCCTGCAAGGGCAGCCCAATCTGACCGCACCGCGGCCAGCTGGAGGGAAAAAGAAGGTGCAGGCTCGGGGGGATGGTCCCACTGAGGATGCTACTGATGCACTGGCCCAAATCTGGCTCCATTACTGTCAAGGTATACTATTGTATGGTCCCTGTGCTGAGCGGTAGGCTGGCAGACCTGTGCCTCACGGAGCTGCGCGTGCAAACGTTTGGGTCCGAGAGGGTAAGGCTTGCCAGGAACAGGTCTGCTTCTGCAGAACTGGGCCACAACGTCTGTTCAGCTTCTAACCTAGCTAACCATTTACAGAGTACTGAACTCTATCCTGCCCTGCAAGGGCAGCCCAATCTGACCGCACCGCGGCCAGCTGGAAGGAAAAAGAAGGTGCAGGCTTGGGGGGATGGTTACACTGAGGATGCTACTGGTGCAATATCGCAAATCTGGCTCCATTACCGTCAATGTATACTATCTAATGGTCCCTGTGCTGAGCGGTAGGCTGGAAGACCTTTGCCTCATGGATCTGCGCATGCAAACGGTTTGGGTCCGAGAGGGTAAGGCCCGCCAGGAACAGGTCTGCTTCTGCAGAACTGGGCCACAACGTCTGTTCAGCTTCTAACCTAGCTAACCATTTACAGAGTACTGAACTCTATTCTGCCCTGCAAGGGCAGCCCAATCTGACCGCACAACGGCCAGCTGGAAGGAAAAAGAAGGTGCAGGCTCGGGGGGATGGTCCCACTGAGCATGCTACTGGTGCAATATCGCAAATCTGGCTCCATTACCGTCAATGTATACTATCCAATGGTCCCTGTGCTGAGCGGTAGGCTGGAAGACCTTTGCCTCATGGATCTGCGCGTGCAAACGGTTTGGGTCCGAGAGGGTAAGGCTTGCCAGGAACAGGTCTGCTTCTGCAGAACTGGGCCACAACGTCTGTTCAGCTTCTAACCTAGCTAACCATTTACAGAGTACTGAACTCTATTCTGCCCTGCAAGGGCAGCCCAATCTGACCGCACCGCGGCCAGCTGGAAGGAAAAAGAAGGTGCAGGCTCGGGGGGATGGTCCCACTGAGCATGCTACTGGTGCAATATCGCAAATCTGGCTCCATTACCGTCAATGTATACTATCCAATGGTCCCTGTGCTGAGCGGTAGGCTGGAAGACCTTTGCCTCATGGATCTGCGCATGCAAACGGTTTGGGTCCGAGAGGGTAAGGCCCGCCAGGAACAGGTCTGCCTCTGCAGAACTGGGCCACAACGTCCGTTCAGCTTGTAACCTAGCTAACCATTTAAAGCGTGCTGTGCTCTATTCTGCCCTGCAAGGGCAGCCCAATCTGACCGCACACCGGCCAGCTGGAAGGAAAAAGAAGGTGCAGGCTCAGGGGGATGGTTACACTGAGGATGCTACTGATGCACTGGCCCAAATCTGGCTCCATTACTGTCAAGGTATACTATTGTATGGTCCCTGTGCTGAGCGGTAGGCTGGCAGACCTGTGCCTCATGGAGCTGCGCGTGCAAACGTTTGGGTCCGAGAGGGTAAGGCTTGCCAGGAACAGGTCTGCTTCTGCAGAACTGGGCCACAACGTCTGTTCAGCTTCTAACCTAGCTAACCATTTAAAGCGTGCTGTACTCTATTCTGCCCTGCAAGGGCAGCCCAATCTGACCGCACAACGGCCAGCTGGAAGGAAAAGAAAGTGCAGGCTCGGGGGATGGTCCCACTGAGCATGCTCCTGATACATATCGCAAATCTGGGTCCATTACCGTCCATGTATACCAATGGATGGTCCCTTGGCTGATCGGGAGGTCAGTAGCCCTGTTCCTTCATGAAGCTGTGCGCGCAGACAGGTTGGGCCGGAAGGGTCCGAGAGGGTAAGGCTTGCCAGGAACAGGTCTGCCTCTGCAACACTGGGCCACAACGTCCGTTCAGCTTCTAACCTAGCTAACCATTTAAAGCGTGCTGTACTCTATTCTGCCCTGCAAGGGCAGCCCAATCTGACCGCACCGCGGCCAGCTGGAAGGAAAAAGAAGGTGCAGGCTCGGGGGGATGGTCCCACTGAGCATGCTACTGGTGCAATATCGCAAATCTGGCTCCATTACCGTCAATGTATACTATCTAATGGTCCCTGTGCTGAGCGGTAGGCTGGAAGACCTTTGCCTCATGGATCTGCGCATGCAAACGGTTTGGGTCCGAGAGGGTAAGGCCCGCCAGGAACAGGTCTGCTTCTGCAGAACTGGGCCACAACGTCTGTTCAGCTTCTAACCTAGCTAACCATTTACAGAGTACTGAACTCTATTCTGCCCTGCAAGGGCAGCCCAATCTGACCGCACCGCGGCCAGCTGGAAGGAAAAAGAAGGTGCAGGCTCGGGGGGATGGTCCCAGAGAGCATGCTCGTGATACAATATCGCAAATCTGGCTCCGTTACCGTCAATGTATACTATTGAATGGTCCCTGTGCTGAGCGGTAGGTCAGTAGCCCTGTTCCTCATGGAGCTGTGCGCGCAGACAGGTTGGGTCCGGGAGGGTCCGAGAGGGTAAGGCTTGCCAGGAACAGGTCTGCCTCTGCAACACTGGGCCACAACGTCCGTTCAGCTTCTAACCTAGGTAACCATTTAGAGCGTGCTGTACTCTATTCTGCCCTGCAAGGGCAGCCCAATCTGACCGCACAACGGCCAGCTGGAAGGAAAAAGAAGGTGCAGGCTCGGGGGGATGGTCCCACTGAGCATGCTACTGGTGCAATATCGCAAATCTGGCTCCATTACCGTCAATGTATACTATCCAATGGTCCCTGTGCTGAGCGGTAGGCTGGAAGACCTTTGCCTCATGGATCTGCGCATGCAAACGGTTTGGGTCCGAGAGGGTAAGGCCCGCCAGGAACAGGTCTGCCTCTGCAGAACTGGGCCACAACGTCCGTTCAGCTTCTAACCTAGCTAACCATTTAAAGCGTCCCGTACTCTATTCTGCCCTGCAAGGGCAGCCCAATCTGACCGCACAACGGCCAGCTGGAAGGAAAAAGAAGGTGCAGGCTCGGGGGGATGGTCCCACTGAGCATGCTCCTGATACAATATCGCAAATCTGGCTCCCTTACCGTCAATGTATACTATTGAATGGTCCCTGTGCTGAGCGGTAGGTCAGTAGCCCTGTTCCTCATGGAGCTGTGCGCGCAGACAGGTTGGGTCCGGGGGGGTCCGAGAGGGTAAGGCTTGCCAGGAACAGGTCTGCCTCTGCAACACTGGGCCACAACGTCCGTTCAGCTTCTAACCTAGCTAACCATTTAAAGCGTGCTGTACTCTATTCTGCCCTGCAAGGGCAGCCCAATCTGACCGCACAACGGCCAGCTGGAAGGAAAAAGAAGGTGCAGGCTCGGGGGGATGGTTACACTGAGGATGCTACTGATGCACTGGCCCAAATCTGGCTCCATTACTGTCAAGGTATACTATTGTATGGTCCCTGTGCTGAGCGGTAGGCTGGGAGACCTGTGCCTCATGGAGCTGCGCGTGCAAACGTTTGGGTCCTAGAGGGTAATGCTTGCCAGGAACAGGTCTGCTTCTGCAGAACTGGGCCACAACGTCTGTTCAGCTTCTAACCTAGCTAACCATTTACAGAGTACTGAACTCTATCCTGCCCTGCAAGGGCAGCCCAATCTGACCGCACCGCGGCCAGCTGGAAGGAAAAAAAAGTGCAGCTCGGGGGGATGGTCCCACTGAGCATGCTACTGGTGCAATATCGCAAATCTGGCTCCATTACCGTCAATGTATACTATCCAATGGTCCCTGTGCTGAGCGGTAGGCTGGAAGGCCTTTGCCTCATGGATCTGCGCATGCAAACGGTTTGGGTCCGAGAGGGTAAGGCTTGCCAGGAACAGGTCTGCTTCTGCAGAACTGGGCCACAACGTCTGTTCAGCTTCTAACCTAGCTAACCATATACAGAGTACTGAACTCTATTCTGCCCTGCAAGGGCAGCCCAATCTGACCGCACCGCGGCCAGCTGGAAGGAAAAAGAAGGTGCAGGCTCGGGGGGATGGTCCCACTGAGCATGCTACTGGTGCAATATCGCAAATCTGGCTCCATTACCGTCAATGTATACTATCCAATGGTCCCTGTGCTGAGCGGTAGGCTGGAAGACCTTTGCCTCATGGATCTGCGCATGCAAACGGTTTGGGTCCGAGAGGGTAAGGCCCGCCAGGAACAGGTCTGCCTCTGCAGAACTGGGCCACAACGTCCGTTCAGCTTGTAACCTAGCTAACCATTTAAAGCGTGCTGTGCTCTATTCTGCCCTGCAAGGGCAGCCCAATCTGACCGCACAACGGCCAGCTGGAAGGAAAAAGAAGGTGCAGGCTCAGGGGGATGGTTACACTGAGGATGCTACTGATGCACTGGCCCAAATCTGGCTCCATTACTGTCAAGGTATACTATTGTATGGTCCCTGTGCTGAGCGGTAGGCTGGCAGACCTGTGCCTCATGGAGCTGCGCGTGCAAACGTTTGGGTCCGAGAGGGTAAGGCTTGCCAGGAACAGGTCTGCTTCTGCAGAACTGGGCCACAACGTCTGTTCAGCTTCTAACCTAGCTAATCATTTACAGAGTACTGAACTCTATTCTGCCCTGCAAGGGCAGCCCAATCTGACCGCACAACGGCCAGCTGGAAGGAAAAAGAAGGTGCAGGCTCGGGGGGATGGTCCCACTGAGCATGCTCCTGATACAATATCGCAAATCTGGCTCCGTTACCGTCAATGTATACTATTGAATGGTCCCTGTGCTGAGCGGTAGGTCAGTAGCCCTGTTCCTCATGGAGCTGTGCGCGCAGACAGGTTGGGTCCGGGAGGGTCCGAGAGGGTAAGGCTTGCCAGGAACAGGTCTGCCTCTGCAACACTGGGCCACAACGTCCGTTCAGCTTCTAACCTAGCTAACCATTTAAAGCGTGCTGTGCTCTATTCTGCCCTGCAAGGGCAGCCCAATCTGACCGCACAACGGCCAGCTGGAAGGAAAAAGAAGGTGCAGGCTCGGGGGGATGGTCCCACTGAGCATGCTACTGGTGCAATATCGCAAATCTGGCTCCATTACCGTCAATGTATACTATCCAATGGTCCCTGTGCTGAGCGGTAGGCTGGAAGACCTTTGCCTCATGGATCTGCGCATGCAAACGGTTTGGGTCCGAGAGGGTAAGGCTTGCCAGGAACAGGTCTGCTTCTGCAGAACTGGGCCACAACGTCTGTTCAGCTTCTAACCTAGCTAACCATTTACAGAGTACTGAACTCTATTCTGCCCTGCAAGGGCAGCCCAATCTGACCGCACCGCGGCCAGCTGGAAGGAAAAAGAAGGTGCAGGCTCGGGGGGATGGTCCCACTGAGCATGCTACTGGTGCAATATCGCAAATCTGGCTCCATTACCGTCAATGTATACTATCCAATGGTCCCTGTGCTGAGCGGTAGGCTGGAAGACCTTTGCCTCATGGATCTGCGCATGCAAACGGTTTGGGTCCCGAGAGGGTAAGGCCCGCCAGGAACAGGTCTGCCTCTGCAGAACTGGGCCACAACGTCCGTTCAGCTTGTAACCTAGCTAACCATTTAAAGCGTGCTGTGCTCTATTCTGCCCGGCAAGGGCAGCCCAATCTGACCGCACACCGGCCAGCTGGAAGGAAAAAGAAGGTGCAGGCTCAGGGGGATGGTTACACTGAGGATGCTACTGATGCACTGGCCCAAATCTGGCTCCATTACTGTCAAGGTATACTATTGTATGGTCCCTGTGCTGAGCGGTAGGCTGGCAGACCTGTGCCTCATGGAGCTGCGCGTGCAAACGTTTGGGTCCGAGAGGGTAAGGCTTGCCAGGAACAGGTCTGCTTCTGCAGAACTGGGCCACAACGTCTGTTCAGCTTCTAACCTAGCTAACCATTTACAGAGTACTGAACTCTATTCTGCCCTGCAAGAGCAGCCCAATCTGACCGCACAACGGCCAGCTGGAAGGAAAAAGAAGGTGCAGGCTCGGGGGGATGGTCCCACTGAGCATGCTCCTGATACAATATCGCAAATCTGGCTCCATTACCGTCAATGTATACTATTGAATGGTCCCTGTGCTGAGCGGTAGGTCAGTAGCCCTGTTCCTCATGGAGCTGTGCGCGCAGACAGGTTGGGTCCGGGAGGGTCCGAGAGGGTAAGGCTTGCCAGGAACAGGTCTGCCTCTGCAACACTGGGCCACAACGTCCGTTCAGCTTCTAACCTAGCTAACCATTTAAAGCGTGCTGTACTCTATTCTGCCCTGCAAGGGCAGCCCAATCTGACCGCACAACGGCCAGCTGGAAGGAAAAAGAAGGTGCAGGCTCGGGGGGATGGTCCCACTGAGCATGCTACTGGTGCAATATCGCAAATCTGGCTCCATTACCGTCAATGTATACTATCCAATGGTCCCTGTGCTGAGCCGTAGGCTGGAAGACCTTTGCCTCATGGATCTGCGCATGCAAACGGTTTGGGTCCGAGAGGGTAAGGCTTGCCAGGAACAGGTCTGCTTCTGCAGAACTGGGCCACAACGTCTGTTCAGCTTCTAACCTAGCTAACCATTTACAGAGTACTGAACTCTATTCTGCCCTGCAAGGGCAGCCCAATCTGACCGCACCGCGGCCAGCTGGAAGGAAAAAGAAGGTGCAGGCTCGGGGGGATGGTCCCACTGAGCATGCTACTGGTGCAATATCGCAAATCTGGCTCCATTACCGTCAATGTATACTATCCAATGGTCCCTGTGCTGAGCGGTAGGCTGGAAGACCTTTGCCTCATGGATCTGCGCATGCAAACGGTTTGGGTCCGAGAGGGTAAGGCCCGCCAGGAACAGGTCTGCCTCTGCAGAACTGGGCCACAACGTCCGTTCAGCTTGTAACCTAGCTAACCATTTAAAGCGTGCTGTGCTCTATTCTGCCCTGCAAGGGCAGCCCAATCTGACCGCACACCGGCCAGCTGGAAGGAAAAAGAAGGTGCAGGCTCAGGGGGATGGTTACACTGAGGATGCTACTGATGCACTGGCCCAAATCTGGCTCCATTACTGTCAAGGTATACTATTGTATGGTCCCTGTGCTGAGCGGTAGGCTGGCAGACCTGTGCCTCATGGAGCTGCGCGTGCAAACGTTTGGGTCCGAGAGGGTAAGGCTTGCCAGGAACAGGTCTGCTTCTGCAGAACTGGGCCACAACGTCTGTTCAGCTTCTAACCTAGCTAACCATTTACAGAGTACTGAACTCTATTCTGCCCTGCAAGAGCAGCCCAATCTGACCGCACAACGGCCAGCTGGAAGGAAAAAGAAGGTGCAGGCTCGGGGGGATGGTCCCACTGAGCATGCTCCTGATACAATATCGCAAATCTGGCTCCGTTACCGTCAATGTATACTATTGAATGGTCCCTGTGCTGAGCGGTAGGTCAGTAGCCCTGTTCCTCATGGAGCTGTGCGCGCAGACAGGTTGGGTCCGGGAGGGTCCGAGAGGGTAAGGCTTGCCAGGAGCAGGTCTGCCTCTGCAACACTGGGCCACAACGTCCGTTCAGCTTCTAACCTAGGTAACCATTTAGAGCGTGCTGTACTCTATTCTGCCCTGCAAGGGCAGCCCAATCTGACCGCACAACGGCCAGCTGGAAGGAAAAAGAAGGTGCAGGCTCGGGGGGATGGTCCCACTGAGCATGCTACTGGTGCAATATCGCAAATCTGGCTCCATTACCGTCAATGTATACTATCCAATGGTCCCTGTGCTGAGCGGTAGGCTGGAAGACCTTTGCCTCATGGATCTGCGCATGCAAACGGTTTGGGTCCGAGAGGGTAAGGCTTGCCAGGAACAGTTCTGCTTCTGCAGAACTGGGCCACAACGTCTGTTCAGCTTCTAACCTAGCTAACCATTTACAAAGTACTGAACTCTATTCTGCCCTGCAAGGGCAGCCCAATCTGACCGCACCGCGGCCAGCTGGAAGGAAAAAGAAGGTGCAGGCTCGGGGGGATGGTCCCACTGAGCATGCTACTGGTGCAATATCGCAAATCTGGCTCCATTACTGTCAATGTATACTATCCAATGGTCCCTGTGCTGAGCGGTAGGCTGGAAGACCTTTGCCTCATGGATCTGCGCATGCAAACGGTTTGGGTCCGAGAGGGTAAGGCTTGCCAGGAACAGGTCTGCCTCTGCAACACTGGGCCACAACGTCCGTTCAGCTTCTAACCTAGCTAACCATTTAAAGCGTGCTGTACTCTATTCTGCCCTGCAAGGGCAGCCCAATCTGACCGCACAACGGCCAGCTGGAAGGAAAAAGAAGGTGCAGGCTTGGGGGGATGGTCCCACTGAGCATGCTACTGGTGCAATATCGCAAATCTGGCTCCATTACCGTCAATGTATACTATCTAATGGTCCCTGTGCTGAGCGGTAGGCTGGAAGACCTTTGCCTCATGGATCTGCGCATGCAAACGGTTTGGGTCCGAGAGGGTAAGGCCCGCCAGGAACAGGTCTGCTTCTGCAGAACTGGGCCACAACGTCTGTTCAGCTTCTAACCTAGCTAACCATTTACAGAGTACTGAACTCTATCCTGCCCTGCAAGGGCAGCCCAATCTGACCGCACCGCGGCCAGCTGGAAGGAAAAAGAAGGTGCAGGCTCAGGGGGATGGTTACACTGAGGATGCTACTGATGCACTGGCCCAAATCTGGCTCCATTACTGTCAAGGTATACTATTGTATGGTCCCTGTGCTGAGCGGTAGGCTGGCAGACCTGTGCCTCATGGAGCTGCGCGTGCAAACGTTTGGGTCCGAGAGGGTAAGGCTTGCCAGGAACAGGTCTGCTTCTGCAGAACTGGGCCACAACGTCTGTTCAGCTTCTAACCTAGCTAACCATTTACAGAGTACTGAACTCTATTCTGCCCTGCAAGGGCAGCCCAATCTGACCGCACAACGGCCAGCTGGAAGGAAAAAGAAGGTGCAGGTTCGGGGGGATGGTCCCACTGAGCATGCTACCGGTGCAATATCGCGAATCTGGCTCCATTACCGTCAATGTATACTATCTAATGGTCCCTGTGCTGAGCGGTAGGCTGGGAGACCTGTGCCTCATGGAGCTGCGCGTGCAAACGTTTGGGTCCGAGAGGGTAAGGCCCGCCAGGAACAGGTCTGCCTCTGCAGAACTGGGCCACAACGTCCGTTCAGCTTCTAACCTAGCTAACCATTTAAAGCGTGCTGTGCTCTATTCTGCCCTGCAAGGGCAGCCCAATCTGACCGCACAACGGCCAGCTGGAAGGAAAAAGAAGGTGCAGGCTCAGGGGGATGGTTACACTGAGGATGCTACTGATGCACTAGCCCAAATCTGGCTCCATTACTGTCAAGGTATACTATTGTATGGTCCCTGTGCTGAGCGGTAGGCTGGCAGACCTGTGCCTCACGGAGCTGCGCGTGCAAACGTTTGGGTCCGAGAGGGTAAGGCTTGCCAGGAACAGGTCTGCTTCTGCAGAACTGGGCCACAACGTCTGTTCAGCTTCTAACCTAGCTAACCATTTACAGAGTACTGAACTCTATTCTGCCCTGCAAGGGCAGCCCAATCTGACCGCACAACGGCCAGCTGGAAGGAAAAAGAAGGTGCAGGCTCGGGGGGATGGTCCCACTGAGCATGCTACTGGTGCAATATCGCAAATCTGGCTCCATTACCGTCAATGTATACTATCCAATGGTCCCTGTGCTGAGCGGTAGGCTGGGAGACCTGTGCCTCATGGAGCTGCGCGTGCAAACGTTTGGGTCCGAGAGGGTAAGGCCCGCCAGGAACAGGTCTGCCTCTGCAGAACTGGGCCACAACGTCCGTTCAGCTTCTAACCTAGCTAACCATTTAAAGCGTGCTGTGCTCTATTCTGCCCTGCAAGGGCAGCCCAATCTGACCGCACAACGGCCAGCTGGAAGGAAAAAGAAGGTGCAGGCTCAGGGGGATGGTTACACTGAGGATGCTACTGATGCACTAGCCCAAATCTGGCTCCATTACTGTCAAGGTATACTATTGTATGGTCCCTGTGCTGAGCGGTAGGCTGGCAGACCTGTGCCTCACGGAGCTGCGCGTGCAAACGTTTGGGTCCGAGAGGGTAAGGCTTGCCAGGAACAGGTCTGCTTCTGCAGAACTGGGCCACAACGTCTGTTCAGCTTCTAACCTAGCTAACCATTTACAGAGTACTGAACTCTATTCTGCCCTGCAAGGGCAGCCCAATCTGACCGCACAACGGCCAGCTGGAAGGAAAAAGAAGGTGCAGGCTCGGGGGGATGGTCCCACTGAGCATGCTCCTGATACAATATCGCAAACCTGGCTCCATTACCGTCAATTTATACTATTGAATGGTCCCTGTGCCAAGCGGTAGGTCAGTAGCCCTGTTCCTCATGGAGCTGCGCGCGCAGACAGGTTGGGTCCGAGAGGGTCCGAGAGGGTAAGGCTTGCCAGGAACAGGTCTGCCTCTGCAGAACTAGGCCTCAACGTCCGTTCACCTTCTAGCCTAGCTAACCATTTAAAGCGTACTGTACTCTATCCTGCCCTGCAAGGGCAGCCCAATCTGACCGCACCACGGCCAGCTGGCAGGAAAAAGAAGGTGCAGGCTCGGAGGGATGGTCCCACTGAGCATGCTCCTGATACAATATCGCAAACCTGGCTCAATTACCGTCAATGTTTACTATCCAATGGTCCCTGTGCCAAGCGGTAGGTCAGTAGCCCTGTTCCTCATGGAGCTGTGCGCGCAGACGGGTTGGGTCCGAGTGGGGCTGAGAGGCTTGGTCTGGCTGAGGATGCTATCAATGCACTGGCGCAAATCTGGCTCCATTACCGTCAACGTAAACTATTGAATGGTCCCTGTGCCAAGCGGTAGGTCAGTAGCCCTGTTCCTCATGGAGCTGTGCGCGCAGACAGGTTGGGTCCGAGAGGGTAAGGCTTGCCAGGAACAGGTCTGCCTCTGCAGAACTGGGCCTCAACGTCCGTTCAGCTTCTAACCAAGCTAACCATTTAAAGAGTACTGAATTCTATTTCTGCCCTGCAAGGGCAGCCCAATCTGACCGCACCACGGCCAGCTGGAAGGAAAAAGAAGGTGCAGGCTCGGGGGGATGGTCCCACTGAGCATGCTCCTGATACAATGTCGCAAACCTGGCTCCATTACCGTCAATGTATACTATTGAATGGTCCCTGTGCTGAGCGGTAGGCTGGGAGACCTCTGCCTCATGGATCTGCGCGTGCAGACGGTTTGGGTCCGAGAGGGTAAGGCTTGCCAGGAACAGGTCTGGCCCTGCAGAACTGGGCCACAACGTCCGTTCAGCTTCTAACCTAGCTAACCATTTAAAGCGTCCCGTACTCTATTCTGCCCTGCAAGGGCAGCCCAATCTGACTGCACCACGGCCAGCTGGAAGGAAAAAGAAGGTGCAGGCTCGGGGGGATGGTCCCACTGAGCATGCTACTGGTGCAACATCGCAAATCTGGCTCCATTACCGTCAACATATACCATTAAATGGTCCCTGTGCCAAGCGGTAGGTCAGTAGCCCTGTTCCTCATGGATCTGTGCGCGCAGACGGGTTGGGTCCGAGTGGGGCCAAGAGGCTTGGTCTGGCTGAGGATGCTACGGATGCACTGGCCCAAATCTGGCTCCATTACCATCAAGGTATACTATTGTATGGTCCCTGTGCCAAGCAGTTGGCTGGGGAGACATCTGCCTCAGGGAGCTGTGCGCGCAGACAGGTTGGGTCCGAGAGGGTAAGGCTTGCCAGGAACAGGTCTGCCTCTGCAGAACTGGGCCACAATGTCCGTTCAGCTTCTAGCCTAGCTAACCATTTACAGCGTACTGGACTCTATTCTGCCCTGCAAGGGCAGCCCAATCTGACCGCACAACGGCCAGCTGGAAGGAAAAAGAAGGTGCAGGCTCGGGGGGATGGTCCCACTGAGCATGCTACCGGTGCAATATCGCAAATCTGGCTCCATTACCGTCAATGTATACCATCAAATGGTCCCTCTGCCAAGCAGTAGGTCAGTAGCCCTGTTCCTCATGGAGCTGTGCGCGCAGACAGGTTGGGTCCGAGAGGGTAAGGCTTGCCAGGAACAGGTCTGCCTCTGCAGAACTGGGCCTCAACGTCCGTTCAGCTTCTAACCTAGCTAACCATTTAAAGAGTACTGAATTCTATTTCTGCCCTGCAAGGGCAGCCCAATCTGACCGCACCACGGCCAGCTGGAAGGAAAAAGAAGGTGCAGGCTTGGGGGGATGGTTCCACTGAGGATGCTACTGATGCACTCCCCCAAATCTGGCTCCTTCACTGTCAAGGTATACTAGGTATGGTCCCTGTGCTGAGCGGTAGGCTGGGAGACCTGTGGGTCGCGGTAGGCGTACAGGGTAGTAAAGGAAAGTGTGTTGAGTCGATAGAAAGAAGAACGGTTGAAAACGAGGTCAAATGGGCGAGTTGTGGCGGTTCCCCAAGCCGACACCCGAAAGGGCGCCAACGAGGAGGAGGTCAACCTCTTCACCTTGCCCAGCTGCACCGGCGTTGCGCTGCGGCAGCCGCGTGCGGGTCGACTGGCCCAGGGTCGACGCGCAGGCGGGCGGCAAGCGGCAAACGCGCGGGCGAGAGGGGAGGTCCGCCGCCGAGATGGCGGCGAGGAAGAAGCTGAGGACGGACCTGAGGGTGTACGACATTGCTCTGCTGCGGCCGCCAAGGGTATGGCTTGCCCAGGGCCGCGCTGCGACGGCAGGCAGCGAGTGGATGCGCACGCCCGTGAGGAAGGCCCGTCCAGGTACCTACCGCCGGGAAGAGGGGGGGGAGGTGGTCGAGTTGATGTCGAGGTTGGCGGAAAGGTGTACAGGGATGTAGAGGAGGGTATAACGAGTTGAAAGAAAGAAGAATGAAAGAAAAAGACCGAGAAATGACGGAGTTGTCGCGAGGTTGGCGGATGAGGTTTGGCGAGGAGGAGGAGGAGGAGGGCAGCGGATAGAGAGAAACGGTCGGGCGCACGAGGAATTCCCTCCCATGTCCTCCCACACGTCGACCGAGTCCCTCAGGTCCACCTAGACGCCCTGCTTGACCGTGCCCGCCGAGTCCTTGACCGCCTCGTGCAGCCGAGGGAACCGCCCGGTGTCGTTGACGAACTTGAGGACGGGGCGGGCAAGGGCGAGGTCGTTGAGGAGGGTGGCGAGGGGTGGCATGGCGTCCTTGCCGGTCGCACGCACGAGCGCAGCACGAGGCGCGGCGTAGAGGGGGCAGGCGAGGAGGAAGTGGGCCCGAGTCTCCTCCTCGCCGCACTCGCACAGGCCGGTCGGGTGGCGCTGGATGCGGTGAAGGTGCGCCGCGAGGCCGGTAAAGTCGAGCCGCAGCCTGGCGAGCAGCGTGCTCTGCCGGCGCGAGAGCGTGGCGTGGTACCGGGCGAAGGAGGCGCCAGGCGCGACCTTGCCGGTGACGCTGCGAAGTCCCGCGCCGGTGGGCGCCGTCGCCCAACTCGCCGCCCACGCCGCCTGCTGCGCCTGGTGGAAGGCCTGCTGGACCGCCGCAATGCTCTTGGGCTCGCTGCGGAGGTCCTCGAGGCCGTCAGGAGGGTTGACGAGGGCGGGGAGGCGAGGTCGAGGGGGCTGGTTCGACTCGGCCTGGAGGCTCGTCTCCCTCTCTCCCCCGTAGCACTCGTCGTGCTCGTCGTCTGACGGCTCGACTGAGCCCCCGCGCGGCATCACCATGCTGTGCCGCCGCGACTTGCGGCCCTGCTGCCGCCCCTCGCCCACACCGCCCTCGACCTCGACCACCTCGGCCCCGACCTTGGCCTGGGCGTCAGCCCGCTCGTTGCCCTCGACCTCGGCGTGGCCAGGCACCCAAGAGACGACAACGGTCATCATCGGGTGCGTCTCCTTCAGCTCACGCGCGAGTCGGCGAATCTCGAGGCGAGCGGGTTGCCCGGAGGTGGGCCTCGGTGACGAGGGGTGGAGCGCCGCCGCCTGGTTGTCGAGGCAGAGGTGGAGGGTGAAAGGCTGGGTGGACGAGGGGGTCAGCGTCCGCATCTTGCTGAGGAGCATGCGCAGCCCCTCAAGCTCGCCCCGATACACCGTGTGCTGACCGCCGAGCGCGGCGCTCTTCTCCTGCCACAGCTCCTCGCCGCAGAACACGGCTCGCAGCGCCCACCCGGCGCCAGCTCGCCCATCGATGAGGCTGCCGTCCGAGTAGCCGACGAGGTCGCTCGGCCCGAGGCCGTCAAGAAGCGCGAGGTGCGTCTCCTTCGCCTTGTCCTTGTTCTCGGCGACGATGGCGGGCGGCAGCGGGTCGGCCTCCCACGGCGCGACCGGCTCGGGCAGGAGCGTCTCGACGACGAGGGTGCGCGGGAGCGTGTCGGGGAACCCGTGCAGGGCGCGGTGGAGCGGCGAGCGGTGGTCGGGCCGCTGCGGCAGGTGGGCGCGCGCTCGCGCGACTCGAGGGTGGAGCGGGTGGGTCGGCGCCGCGCTCAAGGCGCGCAGCCCGACGCGGTGGACGGCGGCATCGAGGAGGAGCTGGACGGGCGGGAGCGCTGCCTCGACCTCGAGCGCCGCGAGGGCCGAGAGGCTGTACCCGCCGGTCACGAGCCGGGCGCACGTCCGCTGCACCGACTCGAACACCTTGACTGACCCGCCCTTGTCCCACCACACCCCCGCCATCCACAGCATCTTCGGGTACACGCACGCCCGCACCATGGCGCGCGTGTGCCGCGCCGAGAGGCCGACTCGCGCTCGCGCGAGGAGGCCGACGCCACCCGCCGCCTGCGCCGCTCGACTCACGCACGTGCGGCGGTGCGCGGCAAAGGTGAGCTCGGCGTCGATGCGCGCGCCGAGCATCGTCATCTCGTCGGCGTACGCGAGCTTGACGCCGTCGAGCACGACCGGCGGCGCCTCGGCGGCGGCGGCGGCGGCGGTCCTCGCGCCGGCGGTGCCGCGCTTGGGCCGGAAGACGACGGCGGTCGTCTTGGTGGCCTCGAAGGCGGATCGGTGCGTCCTCGACCACTTCTCAAGGTGACGCATGCGCGCGTTGAGGGCGTTGACCGCCGAGCTGACCGTCTTGCCCCACCCGAGCAGGTTGACGTCGTCGATCCACCCGGTCGCCATGGACGAGGCGGAGCGGCACGAGCGGAGGACGGACGGGTTGGGTCCGAGTGGGGCCAAGAGGCTTGGTCTGGCTGAGGATGCTACTGATGCACTGGCCCAAATCTGGCTCCATTACCATCAAGGTATACTGTTGTTGTCTCCCTGTGCCAAGCGGTAGGTCAGTAGCCCTGTTCCTCATGGAGCTGTGCACGCAGACAGGTTGGGTCCGAGTGGGGCCGAGAGGCTTGGACTGGCTGAGGATGCTACCAATGCACTGGCCCAAATCTGGCTCCATTACCATCAAGGTATACTATTGTATGGTCCCTGTGCCAAGCGGTAGGTCAGTAGCCCTGTTCCTCATGAGCTGTGCGCGCAAACGGGTTGGGTCCGAGAGGGTAAGGGCGGTAGGCTGGAAGACCTTTGCCTCATGGATCTGCGCGTGCAAACGGTTTGGGTCCGAGAGGGTAAGGCCCGCCAGGAACAGGTCTGCCTCTGCAGAACTGGGCCACAATGTCTGTTCAGCTTCAAACCTAGCTAACCATTTAAAGCGTGCTGTACTCTATCCCGCCCTGCAAGGGCAGCCCAATCTGACCGCACAACGGCCAGCTGGAAGGAAAAAGAAGGTGCAGGCTCGGAGGGATGGTCCCACTGAGCATGCTCCTGATGCAATATCGCAAATCTGGCTCCATTACTGTCAATGTATACTATCCAATGGTCCCTGTGCTGAGCGGTAGGCTGGGAGACCTCTGCCTCATGGATCTGCGCGTGCAAACGGTTTGGGTCCGAGAGGGTAAGGCCCGCCAGGAACAGGTCTGCCTCTGCAGAACTGGGCCACAACATCCGTTCAGCTTCTAACCTAGCTAACCATTTAAAGCGTACTGTACTCTATTATGCCCTGCAAGGGCAGCCCAATCTGACTGCACCACGGCCAGCTGGAAGGAAAAAGAAGGTGCAGGCTCGGGGGGATGGTCCCACTGAGCATGCTACTGGTGCAATATCGCAAATCTGGCTCCATTACCGTCAACATATACCATTAAATGGTCCCTGTGCCAAGCGGTAGGTCAGTAGCCCTGTTCCTCATGGATCTGTGCGCGCAGACAGGTTGGGTCCGAGTGGGGCCGAGAGGCTTGGTCTGGCTGAGGATGCTACCAATGCACTGACCCAAATCTGGCTCCATTACCATCAAGGTATACTATTGTATGGTCCCTGTGCCAAGCGGTAGGTCAGTAGCCCTGTTCCTCATGGAGCTGTGCACGCAGACAGGTTGGGTCCGAGTGGGGCCGAGAGGCTTGGTCTGGCTGAGGATGCTACCAATGCACTGGCCCAAATCTGGCTCCATTACCATCAAGGTATACTGTTGTTGTCTCCCTGTGCCAAGCGGTAGGTCAGTAGCCCTGTTCCTCATGGAGCTGTGCACGCAGACAGGTTGGGTCCGAGTGGGGCCGAGAGGCTTGGTCTGGCTGAGGATGCTACCAATGCACTGGCCCAAATCTGGCTCCATTACCATCAAGGTATACTGTTGTTGTCTCCCTGTGCCAAGCGGTAGGTCAGTAGCCCTGTTCCTCATGGAGCTGTGCACGCAGACAGGTTGGGTCCGAGTGGGGCCGAGAGGCTTGGACTGGCTGAGGATGCTACCAATGCACTGGCCCAAATCTGGCTCCATTACCATCAAGGTATACTATTGTATGGTCCCTGTGCCAAGCGGTAGGTCAGTAGCCCTGTTCCTCATGAGCTGTGCGCGCAAACGGGTTGGGTCCGAGAGGGTAAGGGCGGTAGGCTGGAAGACCTTTGCCTCATGGATCTGCGCGTGCAAACGGTTTGGGTCCGAGAGGGTAAGGCCCGCCAGGAACAGGTCTGCCTCTGCAGAACTGGGCCACAATGTCTGTTCAGCTTCTAACCTAGCTAACCATTTAAAGTGTGCTGTACTCTATCCCGCCCTGCAAGGGCAGCCCAATCTGACCGCACAACGGCCAGCTGGAAGGAAAAAGAAGGTGCAGGCTCGGAGGGATGGTCCCACTGAGCATGCTCCTGATGCAATATCGCAAATCTGGCTCCATTACTGTCAATGTATACTATCCAATGGTCCCTGTGCTGAGCGGTAGGCTGGGAGACCTCTGCCTCATGGATCTGCGCGTGCAAACGGTTTGGGTCCGAGAGGGTAAGGCCCGCCAGGAACAGGTCTGCCTCTGCAGAACTGGGCCACAACATCCGTTCAGCTTCTAACCTAGCTAACCATTTAAAGCGTACTGTACTCTATTATGCCCTGCAAGGGCAGCCCAATCTGACTGCACCACGGCCAGCTGGAAGGAAAAAGAAGGTGCAGGCTCGGGGGGATGGTCCCACTGAGCATGCTACTGGTGCAATATCGCAAATCTGGCTCCATTACCGTCAACATATACCATTAAATGGTCCCTGTGCCAAGCGGTAGGTCAGTAGCCCTGTTCCTCATGGATCTGTGCGCGCAGACGGGTTGGGTCCGAGTGGGGCCAAGAGGCTTGGTCTGGCTGAGGATGCTACGGATGCACTGGCCCAAATCTGGCTCCATTACCATCAAGGTATACTATTGTATGGTCTCTTTGCCAAGCAGTTGGCTGGGGAGACACGACGCGTCGGGCTCTCGCGTCGACTCTCAAGTGCTCGGTCGGCTTGACTCTGGCTTCGATGGCTACTTGTGGGGCTCAGATGGATCTCCAGCTCCGCAGCTACTCATGGAGCAGGGTCCGATACAGCTTGCCCGTGAGGTTTTGAGAAAAAGCGGCGCAAACGCGAGGCGCGGAATCAGCGCCCGTTTTCCGACGTCGTCTGATCGCTCATGTCCGGGCTTGCCGGTGTGTCCGCTCGCGGTAAACGCCAACGTTTGAAAGATAAGCTTGCTTGGATGCCCTGCGCACGCGCTGGCCTGATGGTCTAGAGGTATGATTCTCTCTTAGGGTCGTCCGACAATTTGGGAGAGGTCCCGGGTTCAATCCCCGGTTAGGCCCGCTTTTTTTCTCGCGCGCGGAAGATAGATTTTGCACCCCTTGTGAGCGGGACACAGGGAGCGCCCGCCTCGCCTCTCTCTCCCTTCGTCAGAGCTTGAGTTTGCTCTCGCTGAAGGTAGTCTCGAGATCTAAAGAAGGCGAACTGGGCTCGGATTACAAACGCGCTGAAGGACAAGGACAGAGAGAGAGAGAGAGAGAGGGTAGGCGGAGAAGGCAAGGCACAGAAAGAGTAGCTACAGAAAGCGAAGGAAGGCAAAGACAGGGGGCGATCGAGGCATGAAGGCGGCCGGCTGCCTACTTTGGCGCGACGGCCTCGACGGCGTACGCGGGCGCGGCCTCGACGACGACGACGACCGGCTCGACGGCGGCAAGAGGCGAGCGCTTCTCGTCGACGAGGGCACTGTCGACGTGTGCCTCGGCATCGAGGGTGCTGCCCTCACCGAGGACGATGGCGCCGCCCGTGTCCGACTCGGGGCGGGCCCAGACCTCCTTGTAGGTCCACAGGCTGCGGAACTCGCCGCGGAGCGAGGCCGTGACGGCGAGAGCGACGACCATGAAGGGGATGGCGAGCGAGAGCGCCATCATGTCGAACGTGCCCGCCTCGAGGACCTCGCGCGGGAGCGGGAGGGCGGCGATCCACAGGCCGACGACGGCGACCTGGGCGAGGATCCACGCCCACAGGGCCGTAGTGTAGTACGGCTTGGGGAAGGCGGTCGACATGGTGGCGGGGAGGATGACGCCCTGCGACAGGTACTTGGCGAAGCGCTTGCGCGGCTCGCACGTCTCGAGCGTGACGGCCTGGGCGACCTCGGGCGCGTCGGCGACGTGGTTGGCCCAGTCGAACCGGAAGCAGCCCGTGATGAGCATGCCCGGCGCGAACGCGTAGATGAACGGCGTCATGAGGCTGAGGTAGCGCATGACGACCGGCGACGCGAACGCGGGCGGGCCGTCGGGCCCGTCGTCGAGGCCCTCGAGGATGGGGCTGCCGGCAGCGCCGTCCATGAGGTACGTCGCGGCGTACACGACGATGAAGGCGACGGCGACAAACGTGACGGCGAGCCACGCGAGGAGGCAGATCATCGTGACGCGCAGGCTGAAGGTGCGACCGTGCGCGCCCGACAAGGTGCGGTACAGGAGGGCGACCGACAGGAACGACGCGAAGCCGTAGTGCAGGTCGAAGTAGGTCGCAACGTTGATGCCGGTCGCGATCGTGACCGCCGTCAAGACGCGCGGGAACGAGACGCTGCCGGGCGCCGGGCGGAAGGCGAGGACTGCGCAGGGTTGGCGGGGTCAGCGACGGGCGCACGGGGAGAGCACGAGGAGAAGGGGGCTAGGGACGCACGGTTGCCGGGCGACCGGAACGCGGCCCACTTGAACGACTTGTTGAGGTCGACGAGCGTCTGCGAGGAGCGAGGCGGGCGTCAGTCGGTGCGACCGAGGGCGAGAGAGGGCGAGAGAGACGGCGGGACGCACCCCCATGAGGGCGAGCTGGTAGACGAACGCGAACAGGTAGCGGAAGAACATGTCGAGGACGTGCTCGTCGCCGGTCGAGAGGAGCCAGATCTCGGTGCCGAAGACGGCGACCATGCCAACGACGAGGCCGACGCGGCGAGCCCAGGTCATCTTCTTCAGGTCCTTGTCCGACACCTTGGGCGGCGCCTCGGTGGCCTGGCTGGCGACGTAGCTCTGCGGGCGACGAGACCGAGGTGAGCCCTGCGAGCGGAGGCGAGCGGGACCGAGGCGAGTCGAGAGAGGGGGGCTCACCTTGAGCGACGTGCGGGCGGCCATGCTGAAGGCCAAGAGGCCTGGCAGGGCAGCTGTGTGCTGCGCGACGTACTGCGCGACGTCGAACGAGGTGTCCATGGCGAGGTGGCGATGCAGCTAGAGCCTCGGCGGACGGGGAGGGGAGGCGGCGAGGGTCAGGGGCGCGGCGCTTGACTGGGGGGAATGACTCGTGCTCACCTGTACGTGTGGAGAGTCCTGGACGGTGTCGAGCGCGCAGGGCACTTGAGGTGGTGATGGGAGACGAGGGCGAGCGGACGGCTCCGAGGTTCCGTCAGCGGGAGCTCCATCGGCAGAGGCGCCCGCGAGTCGCCGCGCAAGCTCTCCCAACGAGAACATCATGCGCAAGGGGCAAGCTCTCTGTGTTCCTCGTGGACAGCTACACACGTCCGCCGACCGCGCAGCTTCTCACGCCCACCTGGCCTCCAACGCACGGGCCTCGAGGAAAGCCGCAATCTCGCGGATGCCGTAGTCCCACCGGCTCTGCTCGCCGCCGTTCTTGTCGCGCGAGTTGGTCGGGACGATCTGCGCGAGTCGACGATGCATGAGCTCGGCAGGACGAGGGGAAGGGGGACGAGAAGAGGTGGGAGACGCACGGCGTCGAAGAGGGGCCAGTCGTGGACCGCGAGCGGCTTGAAGAGCTCTCGAGGAGCGACGCCGGCCTGCAGAACGGAAGGCGTCAAGGTGGAACGGTGCGAGACGGGCTGCGAGAGGGAACCGCACCTTCTTCAGCGCGTCGACCCAGAGCTCGATGTCGTCCGAGAAGATCTCCTTGCCGCCTGCTCGCGCAGAAAGCGGCGGTCAGTGAGGGCGCGACAGGGATAGAAAGGGACTGTTTTAGATGCACCCCAGGTCACGAGCGTCTTGCCATCGCCGGGAAGCGCCTCCTTAAACCATGCGAGGTCCTTGACGACATCGGCGTGCGGGTTGACGTACGGCGACGCGAGCAGCGCGAGCCCTTGCGCCTCGTCCGCCTCGGCAGCGCTCACCGACAGGTCGATGAGCCGACGCGGCGGCGGGTCGGCCGCCGTGCCGTTTGCGACCCACCGGAGCGGGTTCCAGCTCGGCGCGCGGCGCCACGCGGCGAGCTGCGGCGGGTACGGCTCGACGGCGCCGACGTAGCGCAGCGAGCCGTGAAAGACGCCGCCGTCGTCGATAAAGTCGACGGGGAAGGCCGGCGCGCGCGAGGCGTTGTACGAGAGGAGGTCGATAAACGGCGAGATGAAGAGGGCGGACTGTGTGCTCGAGGGGGATATCAGCTTCGGTTCTCAAGCTCAAGGACAAGATGAAAGAGGGCTTGAGGACGTACACCGGGCTGCTTGGGCGTCGAGCGCGAGTTCTCGGGCGGCTGGATGCGCTTGCTCGGCCGCGCGAGGTGCAGGAGGAAGCCGGCGACGAGGTTTCCGCCGGCCGAGTCGCCGCCGATGCAGATGCGACGCTCCGAGATGCCGAGCTCGTCGACGAGGTAGCGGTACGCGGCGAGGATCTGGCGCTGCTGGGTCGGGTAGATGTGCTCGGGCGCGAGCGCTGCGGGATGGGGTAGTCAGCGCTGCTCAAACGAGTTGCTAGCACCTCGGGGCAGCAGGCTCGTCGGGATAGATAGGCAGAGGAATCGGACTCACAGTAATCGAGGTGGAAGATCGAGAAGTTGACGCCGCGAGCGTTGACGAGCTTGGTGAGGGCGACGAACGCGGGCTCGCACGTCGCGGCCGTGTCGTGAGTGAACGCGCCACCTGCAGGAACCGCAGAGAAGTCAGTTCTGTCGACGAGGGCCATGACGAGAAGGCGCAGGACGCACCGTGGACCCAGAACAGCACCAGGTCGTCGTCCTTGCGGCTCGACGCGCTCGAGCTGGGAGGCGCAACCCAGTTGGCCTTGACGTCGCCGGCGTTGGCCCGCGTCACCCACGAGCTCGGGAGGCTCATGCCGAGGCTGAACAGGGCGCGGCCGGGTGCGACGCCGAGGTGGAGGAAGATGTGTCGAACGAGGACGGCGGCCGCCTCGGCGAGCGGCGAGCGGCCGAGGTCTTGGACGAGGGGCGAGGTCGAGCGGAAGAGGACGAACTGGTAGACGAGGTGGAAGGGTAGGCGAAGGAGCAGGGCGGTCGTCGCCAGGAGGGCGTGTACGGTCGAGCCGAAGGTGTGTCGCTCGACGAGGGTCATGACGGGTGCTGGAGGGCGGGAGACGGCAGCCTCGGCGCGCAGAGCTTGTCGCGGGAGTGTTGGAAGCGGAGACAAGTGCAAGGACGAGGGTGGGCCGTCGCCTCGGCGAGTCGGCCGCCGGTTGTCGGCGATGAGGACGGCGAGCGGGGAAGGGCTCGAGTGCGCCACCGGGGGCGACGAGGCGCCTCGTGGTGCTCGCCGAGGGGCTGTTTAGAGCATTGGGCCGAGCAGCGGGTGCACCGGGGCGAGTGGTGCGGGAGAAGAGCGAGCCGTCGCCTTCGTTCGTCGTCGTCGTCGTCGTCGATCGGGCTCGGACTTGTTCCTCACTCAGCAGCGCTCCAGCCGGCACCAGCTGTAGCGACCCCAGTCATGCAGCCCAGCGACAAGGCCGCCCCGCTCAAGACGCGCCTCGCCCGCCAGCTCGCCGCCTCGGGCGCCGTCTCGCTCGCCGACCCGAAACTCGCCCTCTACCTCGACGCCAACGACCCGCTCCAGGAGTTCCGCCAGCGCTTCAGCTTCCCCAAGCGCCGCACCGTCTGGCCCGATGAGTACCGCGCCGAGAAGGAGCGCCTCGGCGAGGACGACCGCGACGAGGATGCGACAGAATGCGTCTACCTCGCCGGCAACTCGCTCGGCTTGATGCCGTGCGACACGCCAGCGTTGCTGCAAGAAGAGTTGTCGGTCTGGAGCGCGTCGTGAGTCCCGGGCCCTTCCTCGCCCGTCCCCGTCTCCTCCTCCCTGTCGCTGACTCGGTTGCGCGCGCGTGCAGGGGCGTCCTCGGGCACATGGACCACGGCTACGGTCGACCCTGGGTCAAGATCGACGAGCACGTCACGCCCATCCTCGCCGAAATCGTCGGTGCGTCGCCTCGCCCCCTCCTCTGCACGCCAAAGCCTGACTGACAGCTCCTCTCGCGCAGGCGCCAAGCCGTCCGAGGTGGCCTGCATGGGCTCGCTCACGGGCAATCTCCACACGCTGTTCACGTCCTTCTACCGGCCGACGCCGCAGCGACACAAGATCCTGTACGAGGGCAAGGCCTTTCCCTCGGACGCTGTGCGCACCTTCTTCCCCTTTTGTCTCCTCCCGCAGGCGCACGTCTGACTCTTGTCGCCGCTCGCAGTACGCCTTCGCCTCGCACATCGCCTTGCACGACTACCCGTCCTCGTCCCTCCTTCCGGTCTTCCCGCGCGACGGCGAGCACACGATCCGGACCGAGGACGTCCTGCGCATCATCGAGGACGAGGGCGACTCGATCGCCGTCATCTGCTTCGGCGCCGTACAGTACTACACGGGCGAGTGGTTCGACATGGAGGCGATCACCAAGGCTGGGCACGCCAAGGTGCGCCCCTCGTTCTCCTTTTCTCTCGCCCGGGCACCCTGTCCTGACTCTCGCGCCCACGCTCACAGGGCTGCATCGTGAGCTTCGACTGCGCGCACGCCGTCGGCAACGTGCCGCTCAAGCTGCACGAGTGGGGCGTCGACTTTGCGTGCTGGTGCTCGTACAAGTACCTCAACTCGGGCCCGGGCGGCATCGCGGGCCTCTTTGTCCACGAGCGGTGGGAGGACCGGCGCCGGTGCGTCTCGCTCTACCGCCCTCTCTGCCCCCCTTCAGCTTGTCTCGGGTGCACGTCGTACTGACTGAGCTTGCTCTTGTGCCTGCGCAGGTTGCACGGCTGGTGGGGCCACGACAAGGCGACCCGGTTCGCCATGCCGGCCAACTACTCGCCTCTTCCCGGCGCAGCAGGGTGGCAGTTCTCGAACCCGTCGGTCCTCGACGTCGTCTCGCTCCTGTCGTCGCTGCGCCTCTTCCAGGAGGCCGGCCAGGTCCCGACGCGCGCGCTCGCCGGCGGGCAGGCGCACGGCCAGCCGAGCCCGATCCTCGGTTCGCTCAGGGAAAAGTCGGTTGACCTGACTGGGTACCTCGAGCTCCTCCTCACGTCGTCGCCGTTCTACCGGCCCGCGTCGTCGTTCCCTCCTTCATCCTCCTCCTCCTCGTCGTCCTCCCCCTCAGCCGCCTTCACCATCATCACGCCGCTCGACCCGGCACGACGAGGCGCGCAGCTCTCGCTCCTCTTCCACCCGGTCGAGTCGATGGACTGGATCTTTGAGCGCTTGCGCGAGCGAGGCGTCCTCGGCGACGAGCGGCGGCCGGGCGTCATCCGGTTCGCGCCCGTCCCGATGTACAACTCGTGGCGGGACGTGCACGAGGCGGCGCAGGCGCTCGAGGAGGCGATGCGCGCGCTCGTCGAGTGGGTCGGGCAGGGTGGGAGGCTCGACGAGGTCGAGCAGCAGGATCCGGACGCGGCGGCGAGGGAGAGGACGGCGGCGGCCGAGGACGAGGGGCTCAAGCAGTAGAGTGTCGCGAGACTGAGACGGAGCCGTTTCAAGTACCAATGAGACCGTGTTGCACGAGCGAGAAGCTCGAAAGAAGCTGCGGCGAGAGACGTGCTCCAGCAAGCGGAGCGACTTGGCGAGAGCGACGAAGGCAGGCCGCGCGTCGGCGGTCGCTCTCCCCGCCTCGACAGCTCGCCTCTCGCCCACCCCGCTCGCTCCACCTTGCACGACAGCGCACACTCGAGCTTGACTCGCCTCTTCGCACCAGCCCCGAGCAGTAACCACCCTCTTCAAGCCCGCTAGCAGGAGCCATGGTGCGTCCTCCTCGTCATCGTCGACCCGTCCTCGCCTGCGTCGACAGCCCAGCTGACCGTTGCGCGTCCTGCATGTGCGCAGTCGTCCATCGGAACGGGCTACGACCTGTCTACGTCGACCTACTCGCCCGACGGCCGCATCTTCCAGGTCCGTCTCCTCCCCCTCCCTCTCATCGCTCGCCCGCCCGTCCGCGCTCCCTGCTCTAGCAGCAGCGAGCTTGGTAACTCGAGGGGCTCGCTGACAGACTCTGGACTTGTGCGGAACAGGTCGAGTACGCCAACAAGGCCGTCGAGAACGCCGGCACGGTGATCGGCCTTCGCTGCAAGGACGGCATCGTCCTCGCCGTCGAGAAGCTCGTCCTCTCCAAGCTGCTCGTGCCCGGCGCCAACAAGCGCATCGCGACCGTCGACCGTCACGCTGGACTCGTGCGTCCCTCTCCTCTCCCTCTCTCTTCCTATCGGCGGGCCAGCACCAGAGCTGACGCAGCCCTCCCCTTCCCCTCCCTCTTGACCCTTCCTCGCCGCATCCCTCTGCGCCCTCCCGTCGCGACCACAGGCAACAGCAGGTCTTCTCGCCGACGGGCGGCATCTGGCGGGACGGGCACGCGACGAATGCGAGTCGTACCGGGACAACTACCACACGCGCATCCCGACCAAGGTGCGTCAGCCCTTTCCGCTTCCCTCGTCGTTCGCCTCGCCGCGAAGTCGGGCCGCCTGACTTACTCGTAGCGCATCGGCTGACTCTCTCACCTCGCCCAGATCCTCGCCGAGCGCCTCGCCATGTACTTCCAGGCCTACACGCTCTACTCGTCTGTGCGCCCCTTTGGCCTGTCGGCCATCCTCGCCGGGTGGGACTCGCCGACCTCGATCGACGGCTCGGACTCGGTTGTCGAGCGCAAGAGCGAGGGCGTGCCGCAGCTGTACATGGTCGAGCCGAGCGGGACGTTCTGGGTGCGTCCCCCCTCTCTTTCGCGTCGCGGCGCTCGTCGTCGCCTGACCCTCACTGACGCCGTCTCTCTGCCCCTCGCGCGCAGGGCTATCGTGGATGCGCGATCGGCAAGGGCCGGCAGCTGGCCAAGACGGAGATTGAGAAGCTCCCGCTCGACACGATGACGGCCCAGGAGGCGCTCGTCGAGGCGGCGCGCATGTGCGTCCCACTTCTCTCTCCTCCTCCCTCTGCCTCTCAAGGACCAACTCGCAGAAGCCCTGACCCGCTCTCTCCTCGCCCTGCAGCATCCACACGGTGCACGACGACGCAAGGACAAGGACTTTGAGCTCGAGCTGACGTGGATCGCGCCGCAAAGCGGATGGCTGCACAAGCCGGTCCCCAAGGAGCTCGCGGACGAGGCGGAGGCCAAGGCCAAGGCGGTCATTGATGCGGCCAACGCGATGGAGGACTGAGCGCGCGAGTCGGGCCCGCCGCGTCGTACCCCCTTACCATCCCTCCGGTCGCCTACTTTCTCTCTCGAGCTGTACATCGAGCGTGGACCCGCACTGCATGCAACGAGGTCGACCTACCTTCTGTGTTCCACCGCGTCTCGAGCTCAGAGAGCGCGGTGCGCACCGACCGATGCGAGCCAGGCGTTCTCCTCGTCGACCTCGCGCGTTCTTCGGGTCCTTCGGGCCGACGCGTCAAGTTGAGAGCGCTCGAGGAGCCTGCGGCGTGCGGATTCGGGGTGCGCTTGGCGTTTGCAAAATACGAAACTCGAGCCCCCTCGTTTCCCGGCCGGAGCGGCTCTCGGTCAACGCACCTTCTCGCGCCTCTTTCCCTCTCGTCCCGCCTCGTCTCCCGCCTCTTTCGCCTCGCGCACCTTCGGCTCTCACGATGCTCGTTGCCCGCACCCCGCCTCCGACGTCGCCCATCCACCACGACCTCGTCTCGCGCGACTTCTTCGCGAGCAACCCCCACACGCAGCCTCAATCCGCTCGCCCCTCGGTCGCCCGCCGCCCGAGCGCGCTCCGCAACGCGAGCAGCGACCACCTCATCACGCCCGCCGTCACCCGCTTCGCCACGGGTCAGCCAAAGAGCATCCCGCCGTCGACGACGGGTGTCGCGACCGGGAACGAGCCTCTCGTCCCGGCGGCCTCGGCAACGTCGCCAGACGGCATCGTGCGCCCGTTGCCAGTGCGGGCCGCGTCTTCGTCCTCTTCTCGGGCCGCAGGCGCCGAGCCGACGAGTCTCGCGGCAGGTGGGCCGCTCGCGCTGCCGTCGCCGGGCTTCGCGAGCCCTGCCCTCGTCCGCCCGTCGCTCAACCCGCTCGGCGGCAGCTCCGACTCGGGCGGGCCCCCGTCGAGCGGCTCGCTCCTCGCGCGCCGTCGCTCGTCGCGGTCCACCGCACGCCCCGACGTCCTCCCCCTCCTCGCCGACCTGTCGCTCGCCGGCGCGCTCCCCTCGCCCTCGCTCGCCGAGCTCGACGACGACGTGCGCCCGACCGTCATCGGCGAATCGAGCCACGCCCAGACGCCGGCGAGCGAGGCGTCGAGCCCTGTCGTCGCACGCGCACCCGGCGCCGGCGTCGTCAAGCAGCTCGTCGAGACCGAGTTCCGCCCGACGCGGGACAAGGTTCACACGCCGTTCCCGGGCCGCTTGCCCAACTGGATCGACGAGGAGGACGAGCTGGACTCGCCCGTGCGCACCTCGTCGTCGCAGAGGGACGCAGTCGTCGGGTCGAAGAGCGAGGCGGCCGAGCAGGACGACGCAGCGGCGCCCTGATGCCTCGTGCCTCAGCTCTGCGCAAGAGCATCATGTGGTCCGTCCCTCTCTCTCTCTTCTCTCCCTCTCTTTCGACTGGCGGGCAGGGCGCAGACCTAACGAGCCATTGCGTCGCGCAGAAAACGATTCCCCAGGGGCAACAGACTCTCTTTCGCCTTTGCACCCGCCGCTCGCACCCTCGGCATTTCTCATCCTGTTGTAGCTGTCGTGCATTATTCCTTTCGTCGACTTGCGCTGTCCGTCCGTCGAACGAGAGAGATAGGGCGACCGCGGGACGGGAGGAAAGCCGCAAGGAGGCGGTGGTGGCTCGACCTCCACCGCCTCATCGCCGCTCCCCGACTGCGTGCTTGCGACAAAGCTCGGTGGGTTCTTTGAATCGTCCTGCGCCATGGCAGGCGGTCGCCAGGGTGCGTCCCGCCTCGTCCTCTCGCTCCTCCCCCACTTCGTCATGACGACCGGCGCACTCACTCGCTCCCGCCCCCAGGTCGTGCCAGTGCTCCCATGGAGGACGAGAACAGCCATCAGGCCGTGTGGGGCATGCGTCAACCTGCACAGAGCTCGTCGACCACCTCGTCCGCCCCTTCATCAGCCGCCCCGTTCCGTCTCGACCTTCCCGACCCTCCTTCTGCCCAGCCGTCGAGCGAGCCCGGCCACCTGTCGCAAGCCACGCCACGCGGTCGTAGCTCGTCCTTGACCGACGCAGCGCCACTGCACGCGCCCGCCCGCCGCTCCTCGACCAGCACCCTCGCATTCGACCCCCGCCTACCTGTCGCACCGCTCGCCAAGTCGCTTGCCGACCTCCCGTTCGACATCCTCGAGCGCATCGGCGAGCTCTTGCTCCCGATCATCGTGCCCGCCCACTCGAGCGGCGACCGCACCTCGTCGCAGGAGTGGACCGGCCAGCGCGACGACGTCGTCCGGTTCCGCTCGACGTGCAGGGCGACTTGGCGAGCAACGGCCCGCCTCGTTCAGCGCGTCTGCAACGTCGAGGTCCCCGAGCCGAGGTTCGGGTTCTCGCCAGCCCACCTGTGGAAGGGCGCCGACGCCGTCGCGCTCAGCGCCATCTCGCTCGCAGACGAGCCCTACGCTCGCCTTTCGACACCCAGTCGCTTCATCCCGGCGAGCAAGATTCGACAACTGTTCGCGCACTGGTCGGTGCCCGGCGCGTGGGACCAGCCCTGTGGCGGCTGCTCGACGGCCGCCGAGCTGTTCGCCGCCAAGCTCGCGGGCATGACTCGCCTCGAGTCGCTCGCGCTCGTCTGGCAGGACGAGGAGGCCGTCACGAGAACGTCGCCGTACACGGTCGACACGCTCCCGGCCGAGATCCTCGTCGCCCTCTCGCAGCATCCGACGCTGCGCGAGCTGTACCTGTGCGGCATCAAGCTCTCGCGGCGCCTCTCGTCCGGCGACAAGCTCGACGACGTCCCGACCCTTCCGTCGCAGCTGCGTACCCTCACGCTCAACGCCTGCCACGACTCGGCCCTCGAGCTCGTCACGCTCGCGCCCGGCGTGACTCAGATGCGCGTCCAGCGCGACTTTGCGAGCCCGCCGAGGGTCCAGCCCGACTGCTTCTGGGACCTCAACGTGTGGATGCGCGCCGAGGAGGTCGACATTGTCGGCTTGAGCGGCACGCAGAGTCGTCCGCTCTTCATCCACTGGCGCAACGAGCTCGAGGTGCGTCTCCCCTTTCGCTCTCTGTCCCGTGCTCTCCCTCTCTCTCGCGCGCATGCACTGACTCGCTCACGCGAGCAGATCTTGCGCAGCCTGTCGCCGCCGCCGTTCATCCCGCTCCGGTCGCTCCGCCTCGTCGAGCCGTACCTGCTGAACGACGTGCGGTCGATCGTCCTCCCGACCTTCGCCCTCCTCCCTCAGCTCCGCCACTTCGCCATCTTCATCTGGAGCTCGCGCGACTTTGGTCCGTCGATTGTGGGCGAGATCCATGCGGCGATGCCCGACCTTGACGAGCTCGGGGTCGCGCTCGACTCGGAGTGCCTCGCGTGGTGGCCTGGCGCCCTCGCCTCGTACGCCGAGCGCCTCAAGCGCTTCTGACACCTGCACACCTTCATCTGGAACTACACTCCTGTGCGCCCCCTTTCGCTCGTCTTTCCTCGTCCAGCGCCTGACCTGCCTCGTCGCCCGCGCACAGTACGCCGACCTCGACTTTCCCTCGACGCGCTGCCACATCTTCCCCCTCGTCAAGGACCGCCTCTTCCCGTACGTCCCGAGCCTGCGCGCCCTGCGCTGGTTCGGCCACGACCCGCACCTGCGCCAGCTCGACGGCGACAACGACGGCGGCGCCGACCAGCGCGGCCGGTGGGCCTGGAGCGACGACCCGCGTGTGCGCCCCCCTGACGATCGCGTGGATGCGCGACGCGCTCCCGCCTGGGCAGCCGCTCGACCTCGGCTCGGCCGGCGCGGCGCAGGAGCTGCACGGCGCGCGGCTCGCCGGCGACCCGTTCTCGAGCCCGAGCAGCAGCTCGTCGCCCGTCGTCGCCGGGTCGCGCATCGTCGACGGGTCGCGCGACGCCGAGGACGGCGACGAGGTCGAGCCGAGTGGGGCGACGGGCGGTGGCGGGCGCAAGGGGCGCGCCAAGCCGCGCAAGTCGGTCCTCGAGCAGCTCGAGGCGCTGCGGGCCCACGCCGCGACGGTCGAGGTGCCGGCGGGGCCGACCGCGCAGCTGGTCAAGGGGAAGGAGAAGGGCAAAGGAAAGGCGGTGCTGCGGGAGCGGTAGAGCTTGGCGGGCGACGAGCAGGACGACGTGTTCTGGTCGGCGGGGCACGCGTGAGCGAGGGGGACGGACACTGCTTGGTTGGGCTCGACGATTTGTCTCTGTCTCTCAGTGCAATACGTGTTGCTTGTCGCACGCTCGCTCTCGAGAGATTCTCTCTCTTCAGCCAGGCGAGGACCGCTCGTGGGTGCTCTGTCAGGGTCGGCGAGGTCGAGGTCAAGCGCGGTCGTTGCAAAAGCTGCGGCGGGAGGGGGGAGGGACGCCAAAGGTACTGAAGGGAAGACTACTGACAGAGAAGAGAAAGGCGAAAGGGTACGTGGCGCGGGGAGAACGAGAGGGAAAAAGCGGGCGCCGAAGCGAGGGAGGGGAGGATGCGGCCTTACATGCCGCCGGTGCGGCGAGTCTCGCCGCGGAGGCGGCGCGCGAGCTGCATGTCTGTGGGTGTTTGTGTAGGTGAGCGAGACTCGAGCACATCTCGGAGACACCGCGGCCGTGGAGAGAGAGAGAGAGGACGCACCCTTGGGCTGGACCGTGACGCGCTTGGCGTGGATGGCGCACAGGTTGGTGTCCTCGAAGAGCGCGACGAGGTCTGTATGCGGCGTGAACCGAGTCAGTCCGGCTGCAGCCGACGACAAGGCGCCGGCCTCGAGGGAGCGAGAGAAAGAGAGCGGCGGACGCACAGTCCTCGGCAGCCTCCTGCAGCGCCCCGAGCGCCGCCGCCTGCCAGCGCAGCGTCTCGTGCTCGTTGGTGCAGATCTCGCGCACGAGGCGGACGAAGCTGTGGCGCAGGGAGAGGGGCGGAGAGGGTCAACTCGCGTGACTAAGGTCCTCGATTCGAGAGGAGGGAGGGAGAGGTGGACGCACGGCGCCTTGCGGATGAGGAGCTCGGTCGACTTCTGGTAGCGGCGGATCTCGCGCAGGGCGACCGTGCCGGGGCGGAAGCGGTGCGGCTTGCGAGGCTTGCCGTCCTTGTTGAGGGTCGGCGGCTTCTTGGCGGCCTTCTGCGACTGGTACTTGGCCTGCGCGGCGGGACCCTTGACGGCCGACTTGTGCGAAGGCTTCTTTTGCTTGGTGCGAGGCATGACTGGCGGCCGGGGAGCGACGAGGAGGAGCTGGGGGCGAGAGGTTGAGGGAGGAGGACGAGGGGCGAGAGGCGCGACGACGAGGGCGTAGGGCGAGGCGAGAGGTGGCTAGGTCGCACCGGCGGAAGCTCGAGAGCGGAGTGTAGGGCGACTCGAGCTGGCAGAGCGAGAGCGAGGGTGCGAGCAGAGGAGGACGAGAGGACGTGGTGCGCCGCCGAGACTGAGCGAGCCAGAAGCCGTCTCACGTCAACCACGTCGGGCACAGAGCTGCTGAGCTTGCGGCTCCCGCCTTCTGGGCACCGCTAGCCCCGAGCGCGGTCTCTGCCCCGGCCAGTAGCGACCCAGCTCGCCGAACCGCTCCGCTCGTCGCCGCTCATCTCGTCCTTACCATCACGCTACGAGCTGGGCGCGCACGACCGCCTGCGCTTCGTGCGGACGCTCGAGATCAGCTACAGCTCGAGCTGCTGCGCTGCGCCGCCAGGCTAGCCACGCCAAGGCGGCGGCGCTGTCGAGCGTCGTCGGACCAGGCGACGGAGGACCAGCGGTCGGCTCGAGGCCGACGGCGCACGGTGAACCCCGCCCCCGCCGACTGCTCGCGCGAGGGCAGAGCAGATCAGCTTGGCGTCGAGCAGGTGGGCGCCCTCATCGCGTCAGCGCCCGAGTCGTCGCTCGCCCGAGCGAGCGCCAGCTTTGACAGTCCCGGGCAGGGACGCCGCGCACACGGCGCATGCGACGAGGGTCGGCTTTGGGTCCTTGTTCACGCGTGGGCGAACCTCGGCGAGCGCGCCGGGGAGGCGAGGCGCTCTGGACCCGGTGTCGACGGCCGGAGCGGGCAGAAGGACGACGAGGTGGTTTGCCCTCTCTCGCTCTCCTGCGCCCCGAGACCTGCAGCGACTGACGTGTCCTGCCTGTTGCGCACGCAGCGACGGGCGATCTGCTCTCGAGACAACCCAACTTCGGCGCGTGGCAGGCCCCGGATCCGGAAGGCTGTCGCACGCCGCCTTCTCGTCCCTGGTCCCGCGATCTCGTCGGGACCTGCGCGACCTCGGACACGCCGGCATGCGCACCTTGTCGTCCTCCATCTCTTCCACCCCTCCCCTTCCCTCCAGCTCCTCTCCTCGTCCCGCACCCCGTCAAGAGCGTTGATCGCCGCGACCCGCCCATCCTCCTCCTTTCGGCCAACGTCGACTCGTTCAACCGCCTTTGTTCACCGCTCCTGCCCTTCAACCTCGTCCACCCGCACGCCGACGACCGTCACACCGACCGTCACCTCCTCGCGACCTTCGTCGCCTCGATCACCCTCGTCGTCCGCTGTGCGGCCCTCGGGCGAGCTCTCGTCGTCAACGCACAACCTCTCTTTCTGCTCCTCGTCGTTCATCGTGCAGGTGCGCTCTCGCTCTTCCTCCCTTGTCGCACGACGACCGGTACTGACCTCTCCCGACGATACAGCGCACGGCCCTCGACCACCTTCCTCCTCGTCCACTCTTTCCCCCTCTGCGCTCGACCATGGCCGACATCCACCCGCAACATATCCACACGCACCACGGCGCACACGCCTTTGCGCCGGCGAGCCCGTGCGCCGACGACTATGCCGGCGAGGTTGCGCTCCTGCGAGCCTCACTCGCCCACCTCGCGGGCCAGCTCGAGGCCGAGAAGCAGCGCGTGTCGGCGCTCGAGGCGCAGCGTCGCGCCGACGAGGAGAAGGTGACGACGCTGCGCTCGATGGTCGAGGAGTCGCGCCGCGCCCTCATGCGCCTCCAGCTCGAGGCCAGCAAGCGCTCGAACGAGGCGTCGCCGTCGTCGCGCCGCGGCTCGATCGACGTCGACTACTCGTTCCCGCCTCGGCGAGGCTCGCTCCTCACCATGGACCGCAACCTGCCCCGACGCCGGTCGTCGCTCGGTCTCGGTGCCATCACGGGCTCGCCGGTCGACAGCCCGTCGACGCCCGTCGACGAGCAGCCGCCGGTCCTCGCCGGCCTCGGCTTCGCCCTCGAGTCGCGCGCCGACGCGCCCAACAGCCTCCTGCGGGCCGCGACGCCCAACTCGCTCGCGCGGTACGCCCACCGCCGCGGGTCGGCGAGCATAGCCGTCGCGCCGCAGGACGACGACGACGCGCAGCGCATGGGCCGCCTGCGCGAGCTGCGCCTCGGCGTGCACTCGACCAAGATTGCGTCGCGCCGCAGCTCGGCCGTGTCGGGCCTGCCCGACTTTGTCCAGGCGGGCGAGTTCGAGCGCGACCTCGAGCGGCGGTCCGGGCGCCGGCTCAGCACCGTGTCGTTCTCGGGCCGGGTCCGCACCGACGGCGGCGGCGACGTCGCCACCTCCGACGGCGAGTCGCCCATCTCGGCCAACCTGAACCTCCTCGGGCGCAAGCAGTCGCTCGCCGTGTTCGAGGCTTGGAGCCGGCGCTCGTCGACGGCCGACTCGTCGTGCGGCGCATGGTCGAGCAGCGGCGACTCGCACGACGCGACCGACGAGCAGCTCGTCGATCTGCGGCTGCAGCTCGAGGGCCTGCGGATCCAGCTCGTCGAGGCCGAGGAGGGCCGCCGCGCGAGCGAGGCGTGCCTCGCCGCCCTGCGCGCCTACATCACGTCGTCCGACTCGTACGACGAGCCGAGCCACGGGCTCGGCATGTCGCTGCCGCCGCTGCCGACCGACGCTGCCGTCGACGCCCTCGGCGACTCGACGCCGTCGACGGCGCACTGCGCGAGCCCGGCGCCCGCCGCGCCCCGCCGTTCCTCACGGTGGTCGATCCCGCGCCTGTCGTTCTCGCTCCCGAGTCGCGAGGCCGGCACGCCGTGCACCATGTCGCGCAAGGAGTCGACGGCGTCGAACGCGTCGGGCTCGACCCTGTTCGACAACGCGAACCGTGCGGCGCCGTCGTCGACGACGACGACGACGGGCACGCCGTCGTTCGGCGCCTTCTCGTTCTCGACGCTCGTGTCGCGCTCGGCGACGACCGTGTCGGCAGAGACGTCGCCGCGCATGCGGTGCGGTCAGTCGCCGTTGGCCGACTCGTTCCCGGTCGACCCCTCGCCGCTCATGCGCTCGCACTCGTCGTCGTCCGTCTCGACCCGCAACGGCGGCGGCAGCCACTCACACTCGGCGTCGATCGACGACGCGGCGTCGCTCGCCGAGTCGGTCGCGCCGTCGCTCGTGTCGGACCGCGACTCGGCGTCGGCGTGGTCCGCCTCGTCGTCGCGCTCGACCTCGCCGAGCCCCAAGCTGCGGCACCTCGCGTTGCTCGGCGGCGTCGACCACGACGGCGTCGTCGCACGGCCCGAGGTCGACCTCGCCGCCGAGGAGGCGTCGGCGCACCCGTTCGCGCTCTCGGAGAGCTTTGGCCTCGGGCTGTCGTCGCCGGACGCGTCGTGCACGGGCCACGATGCCGTCGTCGAGGCGGCGCGCATGCCCATGGTCAAGGGCAGCCTGGTCGCCCTCTCGAGCGCTGTGCGGCAGAGGGCCTGAGCGTACCGCAGACGGGCGGCGCTTTCTTGTGTCTCGTTCTCTCCTCTCCCTCCTGTAGCCAGCTTTCCGCCCTGCCTTTCCTGTAGCGCTAGACTCTCGCGATGTTCTCTCGCTGCCTGCGTTCGAGTAGAGCGAGAGCGAGACCTTCGACCAAGAGAGGGAGCTCGCGCGAGGAGGGGGGGTGCAAGACGCGGTCAGCTTTCCGAGGACGACGCTCTCGAGGGCCGACAGACGCGGTCTCAATAGAGAGAACCGGGACGATGCATTGCAGAACGGCGTGTCCTGCCCTCGCTCCATTGCTCAAGTCGCCCGCGGGCTGAAAGAATGTCGGCACCTGCTCGCCAACCGCTCGGCGCAGCTGTGGGACGCTGGCCGGGCAAGTGAGGCGGCAGACGGGCCGTGGTGATCTTGGTGCGGTTCAGGAAGGGACCCTCTGTCTGACCAGAGAGGGCGCCGCAAAGCCGCCCGTCGAAGTGAGGAGCAAGAGCAGGTTGGCGCGCGCGAGGCGAACAGACGGCGGCGACGGGTCGACCTCCCCTCGAGCCCGCACCATTGCCTCGCTCCGCATCACCATGCTGCGACTCGGCGCCCGGCGAGCGCTTCCGCCGCGTGCCCTGCTCCACCTGCGGCACCAGTCGACCCAGCCCCTCCCGCCGCTGCCCCGCCCCGAGCCCGTCGTCGTCGCCGCTCCTCCCCTCCCCCCGCCCGAGACGACCACTCTCCCGCCCCCGAGTACCGCCCCAGGCCCGTACCCGGCTGCACCAGACCCGACTCGACCTGTACCCGACCTCGCCGCACCGGCGGCCAAGCCCGCACCGCCGCCGCCGCCGCCGCCCTCGCCGCCCAAGCCGCCTGCACCACCTGCCGTGCCGTCTCTCCCGAGCCGGCCCAGCGGCCCAGGGTTCGGCAGGCGCCTGCGGTCGCTCCTCCTGTCGTCGGCACTGTTCTTTGGCACCGGCGCCTTCCTCGTCTATGCGTACGACTCGCGCGCGGGCGTCCACCGGTGCGTTCCCGCTCTCTCCTCTCTCTCTCGGTGCGACAAGTACTGACGAGCCTCCTCGTGCGACAGATGGTTCGTGCAGCCGGCCTTCATGGCGCTCACCAAGGACGACCCCGAGCTCGCGCACGAGATCGCCGTCAAGCTCCTGTCGCAAAACATGGGCCCGGTCGACTGCGGCACCGACGACGAGCGCCTTTCTCTCGAGGTGCGCCCCCCTTTCTCTCCTTCTCAACATGTGAGTCAGACGGGACGAGACGCTGACTGACCCGCCATCGTTCGTGCGCGGCAGGTGTGGGGCAAGAAGTTCGACAACCCGTTGGGCATCTCGGCCGGCTTCGACAAGCACGCAGAGGCCATCGACGGCCTGTTCAACCTCGGGTTCGGCTACGTCGAGGTCGGCAGCATCACGCCCGAGCCGCAGCCGGGCAACCCCAAGCCGCGCGTGTTCCGCGTCCCCGAGACCGAGTCGGTCATCAACCGCTATGGGTTCAACTCGGAGGGCCACGACGCTGCCCTCGCCCGCCTCCGCCAGCGCATCATCGGCTTCGTCAACCGCTACGCGAGCCTCCTCCCGCCGTCGCTGTTTCCGCCCACGCCCGAGACGCAGGCCGCCATGGACCACTTTGACCCGGTGCGCGCGTACCTCGCGTCGCAGGACGGCGCCGGCGCCGCCCCGGCCGACGCCGTCGACATGCCGCGCAGTCTCACGCCGGGCAAGGTGCTCGGCATCAACCTCGGCAAGAACAAGACGAGCGACCCGGACTCGATCGCCGACTTTGTGCGCGGCGTCGAGTCGCTCGGCCCGTACGCCGACGTCCTCGTCGTCAACGTGTCGTCGCCCAACACGCCCGGCTTGCGCAACCTGCAGCGCAAGGGCATGCTGAGCGAGCTCCTCGAGGGCGTCGTCAAGGCGCGCGACGGCCTCCCGGGCCACGTCAAGCCGCCCGTCCTCGTCAAGGTCGCGCCCGACCTTGACGACGAGCAGGTGTCCGACATCGCGTACGCCGCGACCCACTCGGGCATCGACGGCGTCATCGTGTCCAACACGACCATCTCGCGCCCCAAGTCGGCCGGCTCGTCGCCGACGCTCGCCGAGACGGGCGGCCTCTCGGGCCCGCCGGTCAAGCAGCTCGCGCTCCGCGCCCTGTCGGCCCTGTACGAGCAGACGGATGGCAAGATCCCGCTCGTCGGGTGCGGCGGCATCTCGACCGGCCAGGACGCGCTCGACTTTGCCAAGGCCGGCGCGAGCCTCGTCCAGCTCTACACCGGGTTCGTCTACGGCGGCGTCGGCCTCCCGCGCCGCATCAAGGACGAGCTCGCCGAGCTGCTCAAGGCCGAGGGCAAGGCGTGGAAGGACGTCGTCGGCACCGCGCGCGTCAAGAAGGCCGTTCCGGCACCCGCCGCCGCCGTCAGCGACAAGGCCGACGGCCTCGGCGAGGGCAAGAAGCCGGCGAGCGAGGACGAGTTCCACAAGGGCCTGTCGGAGGCCAAGAGCGAGCTCGAGTCGCTCCTCAAGGAGCTCGCCGGCGTCGAAAAGGTGCCCGTCGCGGGCGAGACGGCCGAGGCACCCGTCGCCGCTCCTGCGCCGGCCGCCGCCGCGGCGCCCGAGCAGGCCGTCGCCATCCCTGGGCCGGTCGCCGAGTCGCTCCCGGACGCGTCGGCCGCTGCGCCCGTTACGCCGACCGCGACGCCCGCGCCCGCCGGCGCCGGTACCTCTCCCTCTCTTTCCCCCTCGTCCTCGTCCTCGTCTACCGACGCACCCGCACCCCCGCCCCGCATCGTCGCCACGGCCCCGACGCCCAAGATCGACGAGCTCCCGCTCGCCATTCCCGCCCAGGCCGTCCTCGACGACAAGGCGATCAAGCACCTCCTCGACCCGGCCGCGGCGCAGGTCGCTGCTGCGGGTGCCACGACGGCCGAGGCCAACACCAAGAAGGAGGGCGAGGCGGTCGGCGGAGGGGCGCGCAAGGACGAGTTCCCCGAGCCGAAGAAGGAGGACGCCAAGCGGTGGGTTTAGACGGCTCGACTGCAAAACAGAGACGTGGCAGTGCATCTCGGCCTCGCTCTATCTCGAGGCTGTGCGAGAGGGGAACCATGACATGTCTTTGCGAATACTCGTCGTCTACTCGAGGGTACAACTAAGCCGGTTCTCGCCGCCGCACACCCTGCTCGCGCTCTGCCTCCTGCTCCTCCTCGACCTGCTCGATCTCGCCCGTGTCCTTGACCTCGTGCGCGAGCTCGCCGTCCTTCTCTCGCTCGCACTCCCTCCTGCGCGCGACCGGGTCGAGCTGCGAGAACGGCCGGCCCTCGAGCGGGCTCACCGCGACGCTCGGCCTCCTCTCTCGGCCGCGCGACGCCGCCGTGCCGCCCGGGACGCCCCACTGGACCGTCGTGTACTCGCCGAGGCGCGACGAGGCCGACTGGCCGCCGCCGTGCGGGTCCGCGACGTCCGTCTCGACCTTGATGCGCACGGCGCCTGCGAGCGTCGGGCTCGACTCGGCGGACGAGGACGGCTCATCGGCCTCGTGAAAGAGCGCGCGCAGTCGCGAGATGAACGAGGGGCGGGGCGGCTCGGTCGAGTGCTGGGAGGGGTCGAGAGAGGGTCGGTGCGTCGTGAACACGGAGAGGCGGCGGACGTCGAAAGCTGAGAGGAGGCGAGGCGGGAGAGCGACCGTAGCGATAGAGCGGAGGTCGATGGCGTGAAGGAGGAGGGGACAAAGAGCGAGAGGTCAGTTTGTCGGCCCGAATTGACGAGAGAAAGGAGGAGAGCGAGACGCACAGCGCCCGAACGACCCACTGCCGCTCCCTCGCCTCAAGGCCTCGCCGATGCCGTCAAACGACACGATGTGCCTCGTCACGGCATACACCGTACAGTTGGCGGCGCCCGACAGGGTAAAGATGGCGCCGCCGGCGAGCGCGTACTCGATCGGCCACGTGTGACCGGCCATGGCGGCGCACCGGTAGACCGAGATGGGCAGGATGGTCGCGACGTACACGGCAGGGTAGATGAGCATGATCTTGGCGACGTTGGTCGTGCCGCCGCTAAAGGTCGCGTCGCCGCCGAGCTGCCGCCGCCGCCACCAGATGCGGAGCGCGATCGCCGAGTACAGGATGAAGGTCGACAGGGCGACGATGAAGACGAACAGGTAGTGGAGCGTGAGACGCTCGGTCTGGTTCCCGGCGCCGATCCAGCACCACCCGCCGGCGGGCCCGTAGAACGGGAGGCGACCCGGGCGAGGAGGAAAGGCGGCGGGCCCGGCGCCTGCGAGGACGCCCGAGCCGATCCACGCGAACGCGATGGCCGACAGGAGGACCGCGAACGATGCCGTGCGCTTGAGGACGATGATGGCGAACAGGTTGGCGGCGATGATGAGGGCCGAGAAGGCGCTGCCGATGTCGCCGACCTGGATAAGGACGGCCTGCGCCGTGCACAGGGCGGTCGGGTGTGCGGGTGCTGGTACGGCGCCGAGTGCGAGCCACTGTAGGACACGGGAGAGAGGTCAGCTCGCGCCGAGGAATCTGATGCCGGCTCGACTCGACGACGCGCAGGGACGGACGGACATGGTACGTGAGGCTGAAGCCGAGGGCTTGAAGTAGGTCTGCGCACAGCTTGTCGTCAGCTTCACGGTCGAATGGAAGGGCACGGCGGGAGAGGGGAGAAGGAGAGCGAGGGACGCACCGCCCGTCAACAAGCTCGCGAACGCGACGCCGTGCGACGACGCCAAGAACCGCATGGCCCTCGACTCGCGCTCGACGCGCCCGTGCCCGTGCCCATGCCCGTGCGCGCTCCTCGCCGCACGCCGATGTCGCCACAGGAGCGTCGCGACGTACGTGAGGAGCGCCGAGATGAACACGAGCGAGACGGTCGCCGCCGAGGCGACTGCGATCATTCCCGAGCGCTTGACGCCGAGCGGGACCCAGTACGGGTCGCCAGCGGCGGCGTCTGGCATTCGTGCGGGCGGGCGACGCTCGCGCGCGGCGGGGAGCGCGACTCGGAGGGCGGGAGCGAGAGGTGCGCGAGAGCGGCGAGAGGACCTGCGCTCGAGAGCGCAGGGTGGGCGCAGAGCAGTCGGTCGCGCGCAAGCCGTGTGCACGTTGTGTGAAGCAGGGCAAAGCGAGGGTGGACAAGCGCGGCGAGACGAGGTGGGGAACCTCGAACCGGAGAAGAGATGAATCGACACGATTGGCCAGGCACCTCGAGAGGAACCAGGGCATGCTCCCAGCGCTAACGCAGCTCGCCGTCCCACGATGAAGCCAGCGAACGAGCCTCGGGCAAAGCGGACTCTTGGAGGAACCGCCGCACCCTCACTCGAGCGGACCGCTCTCGAGAGCCCCGCCACGTCACTCAAAGCGATCCTTGTCGTTGCACGTCCTCGCGCTCACCCACCACCACGCCCCTGCCCCTGCCCGTGCCCAGCCGCCGCCACCCTCGCGCCCGTGAGCGCCCCAGCCGCCCGGTCCGCCTCGTACTGCCGCACGAGGTCCGCGCGCGCGCGGTCGGCCGCCTCGAGCTCCTCAAGGCGTGCGGGCGGGTCGAGGAGTTTGACGCTGCGAGCGTGAGCGTGGGTGTGGGTGCGAGGGGAGAGGCGAGATTGAGAGCGGGACGCGAGCGGGTCAGGGAGTGTGCGGCGAGACAGAGAGAGGGAGACAGAGAGGGGGAGAGGAAGGAGGCGGACGCACAGGATGCGCGGCGTCTCGAGCCAGTTGCGCCCGCCCGACGCCCTCTCCCTCTTCCAGATCTCGGTCCAGAAGTACCTGCGAGCGTACGAATCCGTCAGCTCTCGAGAAGAGGCACCACGACAAGCAGCCGCTCGCCGGCGACGAGCCGACGAGGAGCTCGCACGGCCGCAGCCTCGACAGAGAGAGAGAGACAGAGGGCGCACCACCAATGGCCCGCCGCGATCCCGAGCAAGTCGCTGACGATGACGCCCAGTCCCCATCCGCGCCCCGAGCCCGGTCCGCCGCCGCCCGAGAGGGCCCAGGCAAAGAGGCACAGGGCGTAGGGGAGGTACGGCGCCGTGATGGTGATGACGCCGAAGAGCGAGAGACGCACGAGCGGGTTGAGGCGCGACCAGAGGTAGACGAGCTGCGGGAGGGGGAGGGGGGTGAGGGCGAGAGGGGGACAAGGGAGGGAGGAGGGAAGGGCGTGGACAGGACCAGTCAGTTCTCGTCGATGTGTCGATTCGAGGGAGGAAAGCGAAGACGCACGGTGAAGGAGAGGGGCGAGGAGAGGAACGGCGAGGTGGACAGCGGGCTGAGGATCTGCGCGCGAGAGAGACGGAACGGGTCAGCCGGCGTGACCGGGGTAAAGACGAAGGAGTAAGGCGGGACGGACGAGGAGGAGCGTGCAGCTGACGACGAGGAGCCACACGTAGTCGGCCCTGCGGCCGTGAAAGGCCGACTCTTCGAGCATCTTGGAGTAGCGCATGCTGCGGGAGGAGGGGTTAGTCGCCGCGCGCCCGCCCGAACCCCTCGACAGGAGGGAAATGCGGGACGCACAAGAAGAAGAGGTGGAAGAAGAAGTCGAGGCCGAGCGGGCCCCAGTAGAGGAAGCAGGTGACGAAGCGCCACAGCTGGCCGTGGTCGACGGCGGTGCGCCAGGTGAAGTAGAGCTGGAGCGGCGTCACGAAGCCGCATTGCTGTTCGGGCATGGGTGCAGAGGTCAGCTTTCGCTTGGTAGGCGGACAAAGAGGCACGCGTGGACTCACGACGGCGACGCTGGTCCCCACTGCCCCGCTGTCGGCACCGGAAGAGGAGGAGGAGATCAAGTCAGCTCGGGGTCGCTGGGCGAGTGGCAGGCGAGAGTGGACGGACACGAGGTAGGCCTTTGTGACTGGCGGGATGTCAAGCCCGTCCATGGCCGACGACGAGCGCAGCCTAGTGCGGAGAGGTTCGAGGAGGCGGTGACGAGGAGGACAGGGGCGACGGCCGGCTCTGGTGGCTCGACGGGGTGTCCGAGGGCGGCAGGTGCAGTCGACTGGGGCACTGAGCTGCTCAGACTCTAGCCAGAGCGGTGTAGAGCGGTCGAACAGAGGGTGATGCGGCTTCTTTCATCTCCTCCTCGTCCTCGCTCTCTCTGCTCGTCACACCTCGGCTCGCCCACCGAGGCTTGAGCCTGCGCACACCATCCAGCTCAGCAGAGTGTGCTGCACCCACCACATGTCGCCGCCAGACCACCCTCGCTCCTCGTCGTCGTCTCGCCCCCGCTCGCCCGTGTCGTCGCTCAAGCGGCCCCTGTCGTCGCCCGCACCCACGCCCTCAGCCATAAAGCGCGCAAACTCCGAGGACCTTATGAGCTCCGACCACGAGGGCTCCATCGGCGCTTCCCGCCTCCACATCGCCTCGACCCCGACCCCGACCGGCGACGACCTCGACCTCGACCACGACGCCGACTCGACCCTGACGGCACCGCCGCCTCGTCCGCCCGCCGACAGCGAGCTCCCGCCCGCGTACGGCGACGCGGCCCCGAGCGACGACGACGACGGCGCCGACGCCGACGCGCAGGGTGAGGACGACGAGCACCTCCCGCCGTCCTGGCACCAGGCCGCCGCCACGTCGCGCTCGAGCTACAACGGCATCGACCCGCGCAACCAGCTTCAGATGGTCGAGGGCGTCAAGGACTCGGCCCTCGAGGCCGGCGACCAGTGGTACCTCGTGTCGCGCGCGTGGTACCGCCGCTGGCAGACGGCGTGCTCGGGCGTCGCCGCGACCAAGGACGACGACGACACGCTCACGCCCGACCAGGTCGGGCCCATCGACAACTCGGACCTCGTCGCCGACGACGGCGTCAGCCTGCGCAAGCCGCTCCTCATCGGCGTCGACGTCGAGGTCCTCCCCGTCCCGGCGTGGCGCTACCTCGAGGAGTGGTACGGGTGCGCCGGCCCCGAGTTTGAGCGCGAGGTCGTCGCGTCGGCCGGTCCCGGGTCCGAGATGATCGAGATGTACCCGCCCGCCTTCACCTTTTTCCTCCTCCTCCCCTCGTCGTCATCCGACTCGGGCGCCGTCTCGGTCCCGACCCTCGAGCACCCGCCCTCGGTCCAACTCGTGTCGTCCTCGCCCTTCTCGGCCCTCCTCGCCGCCGCCCTCGAGGCCTTCTCGCTCGATCCTTCGCGCCCCTGTCGCCTGTGGCGCCTCCCGCCCGCGTCCGACTCGACCTCGACCTCGTCCGGCCCGGCCTTCATCTTTGCCGACAAGCTCGCCGAGTCGGGCGTAGAGCTCCTCGCGCCCGAGGACACGGGCCTCGACGCGACCCTGACGGACGCCATGCTCGCCGACGACGAGACGCGCCTCGCGCTCGAGGTCCAGAGCGAGCAGCGCGAGTGGGCCGTCGACGCCGAGGCTGTTCTCGCGCACCTGCGCCAGGCCGAGGACGACGACGCGCGAGCGCCCGAGGCGCCCGAGGGTGGCAGCAGCCAGCTCGTCCTCCCCGGTGCGGCGGCGGCAGCGGCGGCGGCCTCATCGGGTGCGGCGGCGTCGAACGGCTCGGCCGAGAAGAAAGGTGGCGGCATGTTTGCGCACGGGTGGTCGAGCAGCCTGCACAAGGGCAAGACGCCCAGCGCGCCGCCTGCGCCGCCCGGCCCGCCTGCGCCCGCATCGGCGTCGAAGCACCACGGCGGCGGCATCATGAACGCGCTGCACGGCGCGCTCACGCGGAGCAAGACGGCGCCGGCCAAGGGCCAGCGAGGGCTCGTCGGGCTGCAGAACCTCGGCAAGTGAGTCGCGCCTGCTTCCGCACCATCTCGAGCGTCGTTCTCGGGACGGCACTGACGCTCGACTCGCACCCCTCGCAGCACGTGCTTCATGAACTCGGCGATCCAGTGCATGAGCAACACCAAGGAGCTGCAGGAGTACTTCCTCTGTGCGTCCCGGGCGCCCTCTCTCTCTTTTCCTCTCGCTCCGCCATGTCCCTCGCCCGCACTCGCGACTGACCCGCCGTCTCTCCCACGCACAGCCGGCGTCTACCACAACGAGCTCAACCGCGACAACCCGCTCGGCATGCGCGGCCAGGTCGCCGAGGCGTTCGGCCAGTTGATCGAGCGCCTGTGGCACGGCTCGGGCTCGTCGGTTGCGCCGCGCGAGTTCAAGCAGGCGCTCGCGCGGTTCGCGCCCCAGTTCAGCGGCTACGGCCAGCAGGACTCGCAGGAGCTGCTCGCGTTCCTGCTCGACGGCACGCACGAGGACCTGAACCGGATCAAGGTCAAGCCCGCGACCGAGGCGCCCGACTGGGAGGGCGGCGGCGACAAGGAGCTCGTCGAGCTCGCCAAGACGTGCTGGGAGCAGTACCGCAGCAGGAACGACTCGGTCATCGTCGACCTGTTCCAGGGCCAGTACCGCTCGACCGTCGTCTGCCCCGACTGCGACAAGGTGCGCCGCACTCTCTCTCTCTTCTCTATCTCTCCCTCTCTCGCGAGCGCACACGCCCTGACACGCCCCGACCCACACGCTGCAGGTCTCGATCAAGTTTGACCCGTTCATGTACGTGACGACCAACTTGCCCGTCACCAAGAAGTGGACCGGCCGCGTCTTTGTCATCCCGCTCGACCCGGCACGCGGCGTCCTGTGCGTCGACGTCGAGGTCCCCAAGTCGGGCACGATCAAGACGCTCAAGCAGGTCATCGGCCAGGTCATCGACGTCGACCCCAAGTGCCTCGTCCTGTCCGAGGAGTGGAAGTGCAAGTTCTACAAGGACTGGACCGACGACGAGAACATCATCGACGTCAACACGAACAACGACCGCATCATCGTGTACGAGGTCGCCGCGCCGTACGCCCAGCCCCGCAACCGCTTGCACCGCGCCGCGCCGCCCGCCTACGACCCGGCCGCACCCGTCTTCCTCCCGCTCCTCAACGTGAAGGACGGCTCCGCGTCGTCCACGTCCAAGTACGGCATCCGCTCGTCGGGCGACGACTTTGGCTCGCCGTTCATCCTGTCGCTCTCGGCCGACGAGGCGACGAGCAGCGCCGCCATCCACCGCGCCGTCGCGCGCCAGTACAGCCGCGTCACCAAGCGTGGCGACGAGCTTGTGCAGCGCGTCGAGGAGTACCTCGCCGAGCTCGAGGCGGGCGAGTCGGCCGGCGAGCAGGAGCAGGCGGGCGCCATGGACGTCGAAAGTTCGTTTGCGCCCGCCGCCGGTCCCGCCGACACGTCGGCCTCGACGTCGACGAGCCTGGCGCCGTCGTCGATCGAGCAACCGCACGACGACCTGTCGAGCTCGTCCTCGTCGCTGTTCGCGCCGGGCACGTCCTCGACCTCGTACCGCCCGACCACCCCGGCGACCGACATGTCCGACTCGTTCGTCAGCGCGCCAACCTCTGTTCCCTCGCCCTCCCCGTCGCCGTCGACTGCACCCGGGCCGACGCCGACCCGCCGCCGCGCGCCGCCGTTCCGCATCGAGGTGACGATGCGCATGGCGCACGAGGGCCGCATCCCGTTCGAGTCACCCCTCGGGCCGACCGAGCCGCTCGACGTGCGTGTCGCGAAGGTCGAGGCGGCGGCACGGCGCTCGCTCGCGCAGCAGCAGCAGCAGCAGCAGCAACCCGAGGAGGACATCGACATGTTCTCGCCGACGGCGAGTCGCGCCGAGCCGGCCGACGACGACGCCGACGCGTCCACGTCGACCTCGCCCGCCGCTCCTGCGCCGGCCGCAGCCGCAGCACCGGCGCACCAGGTCGAGGCGCCCGCAGCTGTCGCCGAGGCGCGCCCGCTCGTCGGCATGGGCCACGTCCTCGTCGCGCACTGGGACGAGGACGCGTACGAGCGCTTCTTCGGCGGCGACGCGAGCCAGTGGAGCGCGACGCAAGAGGTCGTCCAGCCGGAGCTCGCCGAGCGTCGGGCGCAGGGCCGCGGCGGTGCCAAGAAGGTCATCACGCTCGCCGACTGCCTCGGCGAGTTCACCAAGGAGGAGCGCCTCGGCGAGGACGACATGTGGTACTGCGGCGCCTGCAAGGAGCACAAGCAGGCGACCAAGAAGGTCGAGCTGTGGAAGGTCCCCGACGTGCTCGTCTTTGCCCTCAAGCGCTTTTCGTCGAGCCGGTACTCGCGCGACAAGATCGACGACCTCGTCGACTTCCCGATCGACGGCCTCGACTTGACCGAGTGGGTCGAGGGCGACAAGGTCGAGCACCGCCTCGCCGACGAGATGGGCGACGCCGCGCCGTCCGTCACGGCGCCCGACTCGCTCACGTACGACCTGTACGCCGTCTCGAACCACTTTGGCGGCCTCGGCGGCGGGCACTACACGGCGTTCGCCAAGAACCACGAGAACGGCCGCTGGTACGACTTTGACGACGTGCGTCCCCAGCTCTCTCTTCTCTCTCTCTCTCTCTTTCTCGCGTGCGAGCTCTTCGCAGGTCCTGACTTTCTCCTCCACTCCCTCTCTATGTCGCAGTCACGCGTGTCCGAGATCCAGCCCGACCGCATCAAGTCGTCGGCGGCGTACCTCCTCTTCTACCGCCGCCGCACGGCGCGCCCGATCGGCGGCGCCAAGTCGCGCGAGCTCGTCGAGTCGGCCGTCGCGTCGCAGCAGGCCTCGGCGGCCGCGAGCGACGCCGGCACGGACGACCTCCTCCCCGTCGGGCCCTCGCCGCTCAGCAGCAGCATGCTCGGCGGCGGCGGCGGCAGCGGCGAGCAGCACGTGCCCGGAGCGTTCCCGAGCCCGCCGGGGAGCGCCGCCGAGCCGGGCAGCCCCAAGGACCTCGCCGACTTTGACGACGTCGACGTCGACGGCGACTCGTGGGCCGACAGGCGGGGCGACTTTGGCGATGCCGACCCGGGCGTGCCCGCGCTCGCCATCGACGACGCCGAGGAGGCCATGGGCCCGCCGCCGGCGAGCCCGGTCGTGCAGGACATCCGGCTCGAGCACTCGATCGAGGACCTCGAATCGATCGAGTGAGGGAGAGAGGGAGGCGAGGGATGTAGTCGTGGTCGTCGTCGTCGTCGTCGTCGTCGTCGTCGTCGTCGGGTTTTGCCAGTCACCGTTTTCGCTTCCCTCGTTCTCGTCGCGTCCTCCCCTTTTGTCCGCATCTCTCTGTGACCTCTCGCAACGATACACCGAGCCCACAGCGTTCACTACATCGTGCTGCATTGCGTTTTCGGGCCTCGGCGGCGTCTAGAGAGAGAGAGTGAGAGAGAGAGGGAAAGAGGGAAGCTCAGGCCGAGAAGTCGAGCGTGCGACCCTCACGCGAGCTCTGGGTCGCGACCTCGATGACCTTGATGACGAGTGCGGCCTGCTCGGGCTTGACGATGAGCTGCGACGGGTCGTTGGCGAGGAGGGCGTCGCCGACGTTGCTGAACCACGAGGCGTACGAGCCAGGGACCGACGTGATCCTGCGGGAGGGGCACACTGTCAGGTCCTGCTTCTCGTCCAGCACGCTTTGAGAGAGGACAGAGGACGCACGTTTCGGGCTCGACGCCGGCACGGTAGAGGATCCCGCTCTGCTCGCTCGGCTCGACGGCAAAGCCCTCCTGGCCGATCGCGTCCGGCCCACCAGCGACGAGCTGCGCCTCCTGGGCGTCGACGCCCGTCTTGACGAACGACGCCCCGGTACCCCGGACGCGGAACCGAGGCTGGGGCGACTCGAGCGAGAGGATCGAGCCGCGCGCGGTCGCGAGGAGCGGGAGGGCGCGGCCGGGCTTGGACGGCACAGGGTCGTAGTGGAGCTGGATGTGGAACGAGTCGGGGACGGTCGGGACGCCGATCTGGCGCGAGTTGCGCACGAGGCCCGTGATGCGCTGCGGCGCGCCGAACAGGTCGACGATCTGGTCGATCTGCGTGAGTTGGGGGAGGGAGCGAGTCAGCGCTCGTCGACGAGGGGGAGGGGGGAGAGGAAGGGAGGACGCACGACGTGAGAGCCGAGGTCGTACGCCGCGCCGGCTCCAGGAATGTCGGCCTCCTTCCACTGCTTGGCGTTGAGCACGTTCTTGTACCTGTCGAACGAGCTCTCGAACTCGCTCAACTCGCCAAACTCGCCCTTGTCGACGAGCTGCTTGAGCGTGAGAAAGTCGGCGTCCCACCGACGGTTCTGGTACACGGCGAGGACGCGGCCCTTGGCCCGTGCGAGGTCGGCGAGCTCGAACGCCTCGTGCGAGGTCGGCGTGACGGGCTTCTCGACGACGACGTGCTTGCCCGCCTCGAGGGCCTGCTTGCAGTACGCAAAGTGCTCGGCGTTGGGCGCGAGGACCCACACGGCGTCAATGTCCTGCTCGAGGGCCTCGGCGAGCGTGTTCACCACCGTGAGGCCGAAGTGCGGGTACTTGTCGCGCGCCTTGCTCTTGTCCGGGGTCGCCGAGCGCTCGACGACGACCTTGAGCTCAAACTTGTCCGGGAGCGAGAGGACTGCGTGCGACGAGGAGGGGTCAATTGGCCGGTCGAGGCGGGGTCCGAGGTGGAGGAGGGAGAAGTGGGCGGGCGCACTGAAAGGGATGTGGAAGACGGTGGCACTCATGCCGAAGCCGACGACTGCGATCTTGGTCGGAGCCATCTGGTGCTCGAGGACGGGGTGTGTCGGGTGTGAAGTCGAGAGGAACGGCGGGAGCTGATGAGGAAGAGGGGAGAGGCGAGTCGGGGTCGTGGGTCGATTCGAGCTCGGTGACTGCTGTGCTCGAGTGTAGCTGAGGGTGTCGGAGTGGCGCAAGAGGCAGCACGAGGTGGTGGAGAGGAGAAGACGCGGCGGCCGGCCAGAGGTCAGCAGCACTCGTCGTCCCGGACCCACAGCACTCGATCGATCTCTCGCTCGACAGTGCTCAGCTCAGTCACCACGACCGAGCCCGACGCAAGCCGGCCCCGGCCGCCGCAGCCCCCCTCTGCGTCCATGCCGCCCCCCTCCAACGAGCCCGTCGTCCTCGGCAGCAGCAACGTCCCCTACTCGCCCTTGAGCCCGAGCCCGAGTGCGCTCGTCCGCTCGGCAGATGGCCAGCTCGCAGCAGTCGCACGAGGCGAGATCCACCTCTTTGTGCGCTCCCTCCTCCTCGTCCTCCTCCTTCCTACAACCCCCACCTCCGGCCCGCTCACCTCCCCCTTGTCGCCCAACACAGACACCCGCACTCGGCTACACCGACGCCGCCAAAGACGTGTCTGCGACTGGCGCCATCGCGTCGCACGCCGGCACGAGGGGCGGCGCCGACGCCCTCGCGAGCGGCGCAAAGGGCAAAGGTCGCGAGAACGACGTGCCGCTGTTGCGCTCGACCATCCCGATCGACCGCCGCAACATCGTCAAGTGGGCAGACTGGGCAGACGGTGCGTCTCGCTCTCTCTCTCTCTTGGACTCGGGCGCGCTGAGAGCTGACGGATGACCTTGCCGCGCAGAGTACGACCTGTCGCTCCCGTCGGGCGTCGAGCCGTCGTGGCGCAGCGCCACCTGGTCTCCATCCGGCATGTCGTCCCTCGGCGGGTGCGTCCCAGCTCGCCTTCCCCTTTCCTCGCGCCCTCGCCTGACCTCGACCGCCGGCGCCCGCAGCTGCATCCTCGCGACCCTGACGAGCAACGCCGAGGTCCTCCTGTTCGAGCCGCCCAAGAACGGCGCCAAGGGCGAGTGGTTCGAGGTGCACCGACTCGTCCCCGACCTCTTGCCGCAGGACCGTACTGACAAGCGCACGCGCCGCAGACGGCCGACTTGACGGCGCTCCTCATCCGGGACCTCGTCACCGACCGTGCGCCCTTGCCATCACGCCTTTACGCCTACCTCCTTGAGATGCAGGTACTGACGCACGCTCGTCCTCCGCAGATGGCGGCAAGCCCTCGGCCACGCGCAAGATCCGCCGCGAGCTCGTCGCCGAGCTCCTCCAGTGCCAGTCTTCCGGTGCGCTCTCCCGCTGTGTCCCTCCTTCTCCCACCGCACGCCCTGACTCTGCGTGCTGCAGCTCTCGCCTGGTCGTCCGCCGTGCCGGGCACCGCACTCGACCTGTCGCTCCTCGCGCTCGGGCACCGGTCGGGCGAGGTCACGCTCTGGCGGTGCGTCGTCGCCCTCGCGCTCCTTCTCCGTCCTCTTCGATGTACTGAGTGACTCGTTCACACACGCAGGCTCGGCAATGAGCGCAAGCCGGTTCAAGTCGCGCGCTTCAAGCCGCAGGACGAGACGAACATCGTCGGCGTCTTGCGCTGGTCCGAGTGGACGACCTCGACTTCTGGTGCGCCGCCACCTTTCTCCCCCTCAGTCCGACCTCGACTGACTCGCGCCCCTCCTCGCAGATGACGGCACCGCGACCGCGACCGCGCACCTCGCGCTCGCCGACGCCGACGGCCGCGTCTTTGCCGTCCCGGTCTCGCAGGCGCTCGTCCTCGCCGAACGCGGCGAGGGCTCGTGTGATGTCGGGAGCGCGGTGCGTGTCGATGGGGCCGACGGGCGGGCGGCGACGCAGCTCGAGTGGGTGCCGGTGGGGGACAAGGTGCGCTCTCGCCCTCCCTCTCTCTCCCTCTCTCTCTCTCTCTCTCTCCAGCGCCGTGACCCTGACGAGCCTCCTCGCGCCCAGGTCCAGCTCGCGTACTCGAAGCTTGGGACGATGCACCTCGCGCAGATCGCCGACGCGCAGGTCGTGCGCGAGGGCGAGGTCGAGCTCGAGACGGTCGGCGGCGACGAGTGGAGCGGCGCGACGAGCTGGGCTCCTTGCAGCGGTGCGTCTGTTTCTTCTCCTCTCTCATCGTCGACACCGACTGACGTTGTGCGTCTCCTCAGGCATACAACACCTTCCCTCCCGCGACGCGCTCCTCGTCTCGCTCTCGTCCGGCTCGTTCCACCTCTTCCACCTCGCCTCCTCCTCCTCATCGTCTTCCACCGCCCCTCCTCTCCTCCTCGACCACGACCTGTCCGCCTCGTACACGTCGGCGGCCCACACCTGCTTCGTCCAGTCGCTCACGGCCGCGCGCCAGCACAAGGACCGCTTCAAGGCCGAGGGCGACGGCCCCGTCACGCGCCGCGAGGGCGCAAAGGTGCTCGGGTGCGTCGCGCTCGACAGCGGGAGGGACGGCATGGACGTCGCGTGGATCTTCGAGTGCGTCCCCTTCCCCTCTCCCTTCCCCTTTTCTCCCATCGTCCGAGAGGTGAGGTGAGGCGACGACTGACGAGGCGACGTCGCGCGCAGGTCGGCTCGCCCAGATGTCTTCTCGTACCGCACGCCGGCCGACACGCGCACGCACCTCATGCTCGCCAACCTGTCGGGGCCCGAGAGCGCCGAGAGCGTCCTGAGCGCCGTCGACCGGGCTCTCGCAGGGCCGATCAACAGTGCGTCCTCGCCGCTCTCTCGTTCCTCTTCGCCTCTATACCTCGCGTTCTGATGCTCTCTCCCTTGCAGTCCGCACCCACGCACCACTCGCGACCCTTGGCCCGCTCCTTCATGCCCTCTCGGCGCACGTCGCCGACCCAGCGTTCGTCGACCAGCTCCTCGAGCGGCTGCAGCCTTTGCCGGTCCCGCCGGCGGCGCCCGTCCCGAGCGACGCGACGCTCGAGGAGCGCCTCGAGGCGATGGTACATGCGGATGCGGGTGTCGGGCGCGTCAGGGTGCAGGAGGCGCTCGCGAGGGGGATCCTCGTGCGTCCTCGTCTTTACCTCTCGCCCTCTTCTTGGTCTTTCTGGGCACACGCCTGACGCGTGCCTCTGCAGGGTCGTCGCTCGTCCTTGTCGCCCGAGAGCGAGCACGCCCTCGTCCTCGTGCAGCTTGGGCTCGCGAGGCAGCTCATCAAGGAGACGCTCGGCCGCTTGACGGCCGCGCTCGGCGCCATGCCTCTTTCTGGTGCGTCCGATTTTCCTCGCCTCGTCTCGTATGTCCCACTCACTGAGACGCCGCGTCCGCAGACCTCGAGCGCCCGTACCACGCGCGCCTCCTCCTCGCGTCGGCGTCGCTCGTCCCGCCGTCGACGACCGACCCCGAGGCGGCGCTCCTGCCCGCCGAGGCGCTCGCCCGGGCGTACGAGGCGCGCGACGTCGCGTGCCCGGCGTGCAAGGCGCACGTCCCGCTCGCCAACGTGCGGTACGCGTCGTGCGAGAACGGCCATCGATGGGGTGCGTCCTCGCTTCCTCTCTTCCTCCCTTTTCCCTCGCGCACCTCGCCTGACCCGTCTCTCTGTCCGCCGCAACAGAGCGCTGCTCGCTGTCGCTCGGCCTCATCGCGAGCGTCCAGGTGCGCACGTGCTCGTCGTGCGAGCGCAAGGCGCTCCTGCCTGCGGCGCTCGGCGCGCTCCCGCCGGACGGGCCCGTGCGCAGGATGCTCGAGAAGGCGACGGCGTGCGTCGTGTGCGGCGGGAGGTGGACTCGGTTGCGGTAGCTCGAGACGGCGTTGTCGGCGGATGCAACGAGCGAATCATCTGCCGCGCACGAACCTGCTCGTGGTGCAGCAGCTCGCTCGTCCCGCTCGTCTCGCTCTCTCGCTTGCTGCGCATGCTCGAGAGGAAGAGAGCGCGTCGCCGTCGTCGCACCTGGACCCCTTCAACGGCGCTCGAGCCGCTGATCGTCGGCCGCTGTTTTGGGAGGCGTTCTTCTCGTCGTTGGCGGTGGTGACGCGCGAGGACGGGCCCCTTCTCTCGGACGCACCAGCGTCGCCGAGCGGAGACAAGGCCGGCAGGCGACTTGACTTGGCTGCGATGAGAGAGTCGGCGAGCGAGCTGTACTTTGACGCGGCTCGACCGCAAGCCTCGAGCGCGGCGCACGCGCGACCAGGGAACATTGAAAGCGGCGGCGGCGAGAGCGGGCACAACTGCGTCCCTTCCCGAAGAAGAAGGTGCGGACAAGGTGATATCCGGGGTCGAGAAGGTGATCGTAACGAGGACGACCCACGAGACTGCTCGACGTTTCCTCTCCCACCACCACCTTGCGCCGCACAGACGACTACGGGAGCGCCACTCTAGTCCGCCAGAGCTCGCCCGGGGCGCCCCTGCGCTCGCACCTGTCTGCCCAGCCCTTCGCCGACGCCGCCCGCTCGCTCCTCGCAGTTCGACATCAAAGGTCCGTCTCTTCCTCCTTCTCCCCCCTCCCTCGCCCTCTGCAGCCCAGCTGACCGCGCGAGAACCAGCAGCAGTGCCCCTCTCGACCTTATCCTTATCCAGCCCAACCCTTGTCGACGTCGCCCTCGACCTCGCCGTCCTCGCCGTCCGCTTGCACGCGATGCGCCTCTTCACCCGTACCTCGTCCCCTCTACCGTGGCGGTCGCCGCACCCGCAAGGGTACGACTCGCTCGGCCCGACCTCGTTCGCAGCGTCGTTCCTGTCGGCCCTGCGCGGCCGCTCCCTCGCCCTCGCCGCCCTCGCCCTCTTCACCATGTGGGGCGTCTTGTCGCTCGTGTCGCCCATCTCCGTCTTCCCCCTCCTCTCGACCGACGACATCGACGCCCGCCCCTTCACCCGCAAGGGCCTCGCGCCGCGCCTGTACCGCGAGCTCGACCAGGTCGACCACCGCGCGGCCATCCTGCGCCCGACCGAGCGCCCGTTCGTCCGCGAGCGCTACCCCGAGGACCCGGTCCCGTGGAGCAGCGCGGCCCTCCTCCCGCCGCGCAGTGAGGGCAGCGAGCGGCGCAAGGCGGCGGCGCTGCGGCTCGCGGTCGGCACCGAGGACGCGTCGGGCGACGGCGTGTTCGTCCAGCCGGCGCAGCCCGTCGTCGACGAGGACCCGATCCCGGTGCACGCGATCGACGTCTTCCCGCGCAAGATCGCGCTCGAGCCGGGCCAGGGCGGCGTCGAGGAGTTCCTGCCCGCGGGCGACCGCCTCATGTACGGCATCGTGACGACGACGCAGCGGGCCAAGATGATGAGCCAGCTGTGGACGCGGTGGATGGTCCCGCGGTACCCGGCCCAGGAGGGCGCGCCGGCGTGCCTCGTCCTGCTGAGCGAGGAGGAGGACGAGCGCGACGTCGAGGACCTCAAGGGCGTCCTGCGCGCGAGGGGCCTCCCGTGCGGCGTCCGCAAGGGCAAGCACGAGCGGTACGAGGTTCGCGTCATGTCGATGATCCAGGAGATGAAGGACTATGCCGCCGACATCGGGTGCGTCCCCTCGTCGCTCCCTCCCTTTCCTCGAGTCGGCTCGATCCGCGCTCGTCATCCGAGACTCGTCCTTACTGACGCTCCTTGTCTCTCTGCAGACAACCGATCGACTGGTTCGTGTTCAACGACGAGTGCGTCCTACTCTTTCCCTCGCCCCTCCCCTCTCGACCGACGAGCCCGACGCCGCACGGACCATGGACTGACACTTTCTCCCACAGCGACACGTTCTGGGTCGACCCTCGTGCTACTCGTCGCATGCTCTCCAAGTACGACCCGCACGAGCAGTACTTTATCGGTGCCACGACTGAAGCCGAGGTGAGCCCGGTCGCTTTCTCCCCTTCTCACGCTCGCGGTCCCTGACGCTCGCCTCTGTCCCCCCTCTCGCAGAAGCAGCTCTCGCAGTTCGGCCGCATGGCGTTCGGCGGCGCCGGCATGCTCGTCTCGCGCGCCATGATGAGCGCCATGTACGCGTCCTGGGCCGAGTGCTTCGAGCGGTACCGGGACCTGTTTGGCGGCGACGAGATGCTCACTCGGTGTGCGGCGACGGCGTCGGGCAGGACCAAGCAGACGGTGACGACCGAGGAGAGGGGCCTGCACCGTGCGTCCTCGCGTTCCTGCTCTTCCGCCCTCGAGGCAGCACGAGCCCCGAATTGACTCGCCTCGCCCGCCGCATACAGAGTTCGACATCCCCGGCGACTCGACCGGCGTCATGCAGGGCGGCATCCCGATGCTCTCGCTCCACCAGTACGTCCTCACTCTCTCGCACGGTCTCGAAGCGAGAGGGAGCGGCACTCACCCATGCTCTCCTCTCGCGCAGCTTTATGGGCGGCGGCTGGGTCCACCTCTTTGCCTACGGCTCGCTCCTCGCCGACATGGCCCAGATCAGTCGAGTGCGCGCCGCGGCCGACTTTCTCGGCGGCGACAACATGTTTCAGCGCCACGTGTTTGGCGACGGCAAGTGGCTCGTCACGCTCGGGTACTCGGTCACGTACTTTGAGCAGGCGCTCAAGCCCGAGGACATGGCCTACATGGTGCGTCCCTCGTTCCCTTACTCGCGCTGCGAGGACCGAGACTGACTCGCCGAGCGCGCGCGCGCAGGAGCACACGTGGTACGAGGACTACCCGCTTTCGTTCGAGGACCGCCCGCACATCAGCGAGCGCCACGACGAGAAAGGTCGGCCGGCGAAACAGACGTTCTACATCGACTCGACGGTGCGTCCCTGCCTCCCTTCCCTCGACGGCCGAGGACGTCAGCTCACTCGAGCCCTGTTTCGCCCGCAGGACGTCGTCTCGCCCAACTCGGCCCTCTTCACCTACGTGCAGGCCGACTCGTGGGACGAGCACTGTACGTCCTCTCCCCCTCCTCGAGTCTGTCCGCCGTCCCTCACTGACTCGCCCTCGCCCACAGTGTCCGACAATCAGCGCGTGCGCATAAAGCTCTTCTGGGACGGCGGCGACTCGCAGGCGAGCGCCACCACCGCGCACCGGCAGGACCCGGGCGCGCTCAGCTAGATGGACCGAGGTAGAGGCGCGTCGCAGTAGACCGTTCTTTCCGCGCACGCACCCCCTTTCGTCTCTCGCCCGCGTTCTTCCCTCGTCACCTTTTTCTCCCTTCGTTCTCTCGGGTGTACGTCACCTCGCAATGCGCACCAGTTATCCGTCGAGCTCGACGTCGAGCGAAAGCCTGAAACTTCTGGATCGCTTTGCTCGCCGGCGACGCTCGCCGCTCAGGCCGCGTCCGTCCTCAGCCTCCTGTCCGTTCGCAATGTCCGCGAGCTCGCCTCCTGCCGGCTATCGGCTCCCTAGCTCAGTCTCGGCCGCTCGTCTGCTCTCTTCGCCCTCCGCCCTCGCCGACATGCCACCCGTCGTCGAGACAGTGACCAACTCGACGCCCGGGCACGTTCCGTCCCAGCTCCAGCTCGCGCTCGAGGGGCTTGAGACCGCCTGGGAGAACACCGGTGGGGAGCGGAAGGAACTCGGCAAGTGGCTCGGCCGCGTCAAGGCGTTCATGAGCAAGAAGGGGTCCAGCTGGTCGCCCGCCGACGTGCAGGCCATCGCCGACGAACTCGCCGAGTACAGCCTCGCAATCGAGCAGGGCGATGATCCCGAGGGCTTTGACTCTCGCAAGGGCCAGACGGTACGTCGAGCGGCGACATCCTCTTCTCCTCGCTCCAACAGCAGCAGACCTAACCTTTCTCTCGCACTGTGCCCACAGCTCGCTCAACTCGGCACGCCCCGTGCCGCCAGAGTCCTTCCCACTCTGAACCGTCTCTTCAATAAGAAAGAGGACCGGCGGCCCCGGAGCCGACAGGTGGGCAGAGCGCGCAGCAGGTCTGCTTCTCCGGTGCGTCCCTTCTCCTTTCTCTCTCGCCCCGGGCCTGACTAACCCGGTCCTGTTCCTCAGGACGCCGAGGAGCGGCGCGAGCGGCGTGAGCGTCGTCGTTCGCCCGCGACGCCCGCTCAAGACCAGCGCTCGCTTGCGAGGTCGCTGCTTGGCCACCCTCACTACAAGCTCGAGCGCATGCGCCCTTTCTAGCCCGTCTTACCGCGTTCTCCTCTTCCTTACTCTCGTCTCTGAAATCTAGCCTTCCTTCTCTCGCGTCCGACTGCGCTGTGAGCTCCGGGAAAGCGAGAGCTGCACGAGAGTCTCGACCTTCTCAAGTCGCCTCGTCTCGTCGCTCGTCGTTCGCGAAGGCCGCTCTGGCGCCGCCCTGTCGCACCTATGGGAGCCGAGTCTTTGTATCAAGCGACCTCGACGCTGCGCTGCTGTGCTGTCGGCAAGCGGCTCGGGCGGCTCGCGAGAGAGGGGAACGTGCGCTCGCTCGGGCCGCCTCCTCCAGTACGCACCCTTGCTGCCGCCTCCTGTCGTTCTCGGCTCGTCTGCTCGCCGCCGGTCCGGGCACGCTCGTACTCGTCAGCGGACGGAGGAGCTGCCTCGGAGCAGCCTTGTCGTTGACGACGCCTGGCCCATTCTCTCCCCACGCTCTTCCGGCTCCCTCTCGCCGTCTCGCCAAATGCCCGCCCCTGTCCCCGATCCTGTCCTGCTCGCTCTCGCCGAGGTCCGCAGCGCCTGGGGGCTCAGGCACGGGCTCCACAACACGGAGGCGCTTGCCAACTTTGAGAAATGGCGGCGTCAGATTATGGAGCTGCTCGGTCGTCAGCCGCTGCCCCTCCCGGACGGCGTCCCCGCCGCAGTACACCAGCTTCGCCAGTACGCCAACGAGCTCGAGTCGAGCCGAAAGGAGATCCCGCTCAAGGTGAGCTCTTGTCGTCGTTCGCGCTTTCAAAACCCTCGCGCTGACCTCGCGTCCCGCCCGCAGCCGCCCGCTCTCGGTACGAGCGCGTGGAGGCGCATCGTCCCCGAGCTCGACGCAGCGTACGAGAAGGATCTCGAGAGCGTGTCCCGCTACTGCGGTCGCTTCCCTCGACACCAGCAAAGACACCGACGCTGACACTCGAGCCCGTCGCAGACACGCAGGCCGAGCGTTCGCTCCCGCACCTTGCCAGGCATCCTGAGCAGTACAAGCTACAGCGCCTCAGGCCGTACTAGCTCCGCGACGTCAAGGTTGCGGCGCGCGAGGGCGGTCGGACCTCTTCTCGCCGTCCGAGGGGAGGCTGCGAAGGCCCGAGTATTGGCGAGGCGGCTGCACGACGTTGCGAGAGACTCGTGAGCTGCTGTTGCATCGAGAGCTAGAGACTGGCTACAGACGGACCTGCACGACGTTGCGAGAGACTCGTGAGGGAAAGAGAGAGGATCTCGAACGTGTGCGAGGGAGTAGACAGGACGAGCTCAGGCGAGGCCGAGGCGCAGCGAGTGACGAGGCGTCGAGGGGAACTAAACGAGGGGAAACGAGGGGAGAGACGAGAAGAGAGGGGGAAAGCGGGGCCCGTGCGCTCAGGCTGACCTCGTACCTCCAACACCGAGACGGGCAGGAGGGACGCGAGGAACGATGCAAGAGAGTGCAATGCAGATACGGAGGTTGCAGAGGTACGAGAGAGAACGACGAGGGGATAAGAGAACGAGAGAGAGAGAGGGAGAGAAAGAAAGGGAACCTCGACAGCCGCGCTCACGCCCGCACGGCGAGCATGCTCTGCGCCTTCCTCCACCCCTCCTCGAGCGTCTCCCTCACGCCTTCGACCTCCCTCCTCGCGCTCTCGGCCGCCCTCCCGTCGCCGAGCGTCCTGCGCCCCTCGCTACGCCCCTCGAACGCCTCGACGAACGCCTCGCTGCGCTCGACCGCGCCGAGCTCGTCCCTAAGCGAGCCCGCCTGCGCTTTGAGCGCGCGCAGCTTGCGGCCCGAGTCGGACGCGAGCGCCGACTGGACCTGGGTGAGGTCCGAGATGGAGGAGAGCGCCGCGAGGAGCGAGGTTGTGAGGGTGCGTAGGGCGGCGAGGTCGGCATGGGCGCGGGTGAGGGCGAGGGAGGATGCGGGAGGCGGTCGGGAACGTGGTGGAGGGGCAGGACGAGCCGGGTCGAGGGCGAGAGGGCCGAACGAGGACAATCCCTCGACGTCGCCGGACGGCACGGGCTCAGTCGGCGCTGGCGGCTCGTCGCCGTTCGTGTCGCCGCCGTCACCGCCCTCGTCCTCGTCGTCCGGCCACTCGAGCGGCTCAAGGTCGGCGAGCGCCGCTCGCCAGCCAGGCTCGGTGCGGCCGAGGACGCGCTCGACCTCGCCAAGCTCGCGCAGGTGCGACTCGCGCTGCTTGGCGAGCTCGTACAGGCGGCGGACGAGCGTCGATGCGTGCGACTCGACGACAGGCTGGCGGTCGGTGTAGTCGCGGGCGGGTGCGGGCGACGAGGTGGCGGAAGACCGGGGCGGCTCGATGCCGACCGGTGAGGGGCAGGGTGCGGCAAGGGCTGCGGCGTGCGGATCCACCTCGGTCGTGACGTGCTGCCGCAGGTGTGCGAGGAACGCGCTCGTCGTCTGCATCGACTCGTCGAGCGACGCCGCCGCCTCGCGCAGCGCGGCGTCGACCTCGTCCTGCTGCGCCGCCTCGTCCACCTCGGCGTCACCGTCGTCGGGCGTCGAGCCGCCCGGCGTGTAAGACGTGAGGGAAGACGACGACGGCCGCGGTCGAGGAAAGCGCGCAAGGGACGACGCGCTGCGCCTCGGCGAGCCGCCGAACGGGTCTGCGACGACGACGCCGCCTGCGCGCCCGAACCCAGCGCCGAGCGCGTCCTCGCCGTGCCGCATGTCGCCCTCCTCGCTGCTGCTGGACCCGCTGCCGCGAGACGACCCGCCCGTCGTGCGCTCGTCGTCCTCGTCCTCCTCGCCGCTGTCACTGCCGAGCCCCAGCTCGCGCATGAGGTCGCGCTGGCGCTGTGGCCGCGCCGCGCTCGCGAGCTCGTCCGCCAGGCTCAGCCCGCCGCCGCCGTCTGCTGCGCCAGCTGCGCCTGCCACCGCGAGCTTGGAGCCGCCTCGTCGTCGTGGTGGGGTTGAAGGAGGGCTGTGCCCGTCTGGCAGGTCGTCGAGGCTGGCGGGGAGGCCTGCACCGCCATAGTCGGTGTCGAGGTCGAGCTCTAGGTCGAGACCGAGGCCGTGCGCGTGCGTGTGCCGGTCGAGCGAGTCGAGGTCGTCGAGGTCGTCGTGGTCGAGGGTCGAGCCGAAGCCGGCGCCGAGGGACGAGGTCGACGCGTGCGGGGAGGGCAGGTCGAGGTCCAAGAAGGCTGGATCGAGCTCGTCGTCCATGCCCTGAGCCGTGCGAGAGTGAGAGAGCGAGTGAGGAGTGGGAGGAGGAGCCGGCTGAGTGATGAGGCGACAAAGGAAGCGCTCGCTCCCGAGCTTCCGAGCTCTCGTGCAAGCCTTCGAGAGCAGTCTACGCTGTCCAGAGCGCACGCCGCAGCTCCCGCAGAAGAGGCGGACGCGGCTTGCTCCTCCTCGCCCGACGACGGCCCGGGAGCAGCGCGAGAGGAGCGACAACGGCGCAAAGGGGCACGAAAAACGAAAGGCTATCATACATCTCGAGCGCTGCTACGAGCGAGGCCGGCGGTCTACGCCCGCACCCACCCCTCGACGCCCTCGGCCCACCTCGCGAGCTCCTCGCCGGCGCACTCGTCGAACCTCCTCCGCTCGGGCACCTTGCTGCGCTCGGCGCCGCCCTCGGCCTCGTCGACCTCGGCGCTCGAGGGCGGCACGGCGACGACGCCGAACCCGCGGCCGCCGACCGTTGTCGAGTAGGTCTCGAACCCGGACGAGGCGAGCGCCGAGCGGAGCGACGCGAGCGAGTCGTCCGAGAAGTCTGCGGGCGCGAAAGGGGCGGGACGTGGGTCAGTCGGTGGGTCCGTCGACGACGACGACAACGACAAGGTGGAAAGGAGAGAAGGAGAGAGAGGGACGCACCATCGGGAACGACCGTGACGGCGCACCCACCGCCACCGGCACCCGTCAACTTTGTCGCCAAGCCCCACGGCTCGCCCCTCGTCGTGCTCCTCACGGCCTCGAGCGCCGCGTGCCCGACGCCGAGCGACACGAGGTGCGCGTGGTTCTGGTCGACGAGCTGCGCGAGCTCGGCGAGCTGTGCGGCGCGGTCGACCGTCGACGAGGTGAGGAGCGAGTGGGCCGAGTCGCTGATGCGCTGGATTGAGTCGAACAGCGGGTTGATCGTGTCGGGCTCCTGTGCGCGACAACTCCACGTCGAGTCAGTGCTGCCCGCTCGAGAGGACGAGAGGAAGAGTAGGACAAGAACGGCTAAGAGCGCCCGACGCACCTCGAGTTTCCTCCTCGCGACGCCAGCAACGAGCGTCTTGGTGTCCCTCGCGACCTTTGTGTCGGTCAAGAGGAACCGGATCCCGCGCCCCTCCTGCGGCTCGATGACGTCGAGCCTGCCCTCGCGGCCCTTTACGGCGCGCCGGAACGCGACGGCGCCACCGAGCGTCGCGACCGTGTTGTCGATGCCGGACGGCGTGCCGTGGATCACCTTTTCGGCGAGGAACGCGTGCGCGTTGACGAGGTCGGCGTGCGCGCGGTCGATGCCGCCCTTGGCGTCGCCCGACGACGACGACGACGGGAGCGGGAGGACGCCGTGCGAGTACAGGAGCGCGCTCGACACGGCGACCGAGAACGCGGCGCTGCTTCCGAGCCCGGCCGAGATGGGGAGCCCCGACCGGACCGTGAAGCTCTGCGCCGCCGGACGAGGGGCGCCAGCGCCCTGCGCGGCCGCGAGGTGCATGTACAGGTACAGGAAGGCCTGGGCGGCCTGGACCGCCTTGAGCTGGTCCTGGTGGACAAACTGGTTGGCGAGGAGCGTGAGGAGCTCGGTCGACGGGGCCTGGTCGGGCTTGGGGCCCGTCTTGAGGCACGATGACGAGGTGAGGGCCGGGTCGACGAGGTGCCACGGGAGGGTCGACAGGTCCCACGACTGCGAGTAGCCGAGGTCGGGCAAGTCGAGCGAAATTTGGCCGTCCGAGCGCGCCTCGGCGAGGCAGTAGCATCGCAGGTCGATCGCGCCCGCAATGGCCGTCTGCGCGGCGAGCAGGGTCCGAGCGGGTCAGTCTCGCTCGTTCATGCAGGGCGGCTGACGCTCCAGGAGAGAGGGGGACGCACCACACCGTGCACGACAGCGTGCTCGCCAAACAGGATGACCTTGCCCGGCGCGCTCGTCATGACGCGCTCGAGCGCCGGCCTGCCCGCCTTGACCCTCTCCTGGCCGCCCACCGACTTGAGCTCGACCGCTTTCATGTCGCCGCCGTCGGGCCGGACGCGCTCGAGGGTCGCGCGCGCGCCCGCCTCGTCGACGACGCGCACGGCGCCAGCCTCGAGGAGGGCCGCCTCGAGGTCGTCGACGAGGTCCTGCGGGTCCTCGATGCCGACGCACAGGCGGATCAGGTCCTCGGGGAGGTTGCGCTTATAAAACTTAAAACCTTAGAGGCTATTTAAGTTGCTGATTTATATTAATTTTATTGTTCAAACATGAGAGCTTAGTACGTGAAACATGAGAGCTTAGTACGTTAGCCATGAGAGCTTAGTACGTTAGCCATGAGGGTTTAGTTCGTTAAACAAGTTGATGCACCCAAAGCTGACGCTGATGCCCCACAGGCGCGCCGAGCCGACGATGCGCTCGCTCATGGCGACGTCGCCCGTCTCAAAGCTGAGGACGGCGCCCGGCCCGCTCGCGATGCGGTCGTGGACGGCCTTGCCGCGGTGCGACGGCAACCCGGGGTAGTTGACCTTGAAGCCGAGCTGGTCGAGGTACTGGGCGATGAGGACCGAGTTGGCCTGCTGCTTGTCGATGCGGAGCGAGAGGGTCTTGACGCCGCGTAGGAGGAGGAACGCGTCGAACGGCGACAGGCCGTTGCCGATCGAGTTGATCGTAAACGCGATGCCCTTTGCCACGTCGTCGCGGTCGCACGTGATGACGCCCGCCATGAGGTCGTGGTGGCCCGAGAGGTACTTGGTGCCCGAGTCGTACACGACGTCGCACCCGAGCTCGAGCGGGCGACACAGGTACGGGCTCATCATCGTGTTGTCGACGACGACGAGGGCCTCGGGGCGGTGGGTGCGCACGAGGCGCGCGATCGTCTCGAGGTCGGCAATCTGCAGGAGCGGGTTGGTCGGCGACTCGAGGAGGACCATGGCGACCTTGCGGCTCGGGTCCTGCAGGAGCGGGACGAGCGTCGAGGGGTCGGTCGTGTCGACGTGGTGCGTCGTGATGCCGCCGTGCGTCTTGAGGTAGCCGATGAGGCGGTTCGAGCCGCCGTACAGGTCGTTGCCGGCAATGATCTCGTCGCCCGGCTTGAGCAGGCGAAAGATGACGTCGAGCGCGCCCATGCCCGACGTGACGGCAAACGCGTGGCGCGCGTTCGAGATCTTGGCGATGTGGTGCTCTGCGCGGGACGGCGGCGGGCGTGAGCGGGCGAGTCAAGGTGAGAGAGGTGGGGGAGGGGGGACGCACCGAGGTGGCTGCGGGTCGGGTTGCCGCTGCGGGTGTAGTCGTACGCGCCGCCCATGCCCTTGAAAGTGGCCGTCTGGTAGATGGGGACGCTCGACGAGCCGTACTGGTCCTTGTGCTGAGGGTCCGGGTTGTCGACCGTGGCGCACTGGGTCGCGAACCGATAAGGGCGGGCTGCGGTGCGAGTGGCAAGGAGTGTGAGTTGCATGTTCTCTCTTGGTGCAGAGAGGCGGGACGGACCGCGGAGGAGGCTCGAGGTGAGCGAGGCCGGGTCCGAGTGGGACGACGAGAGGGTGGGCGAGACGGTGCCCGCGGTCGAGGCCATGGTGGGGTGCGTTTGGTGGGGGGTGGAGCTCGACAGGCAGGTGGCTGGAGCTTGGGCGATGGAGAGTGAGAGCGGGGAGGAGCGAGAGTGAGGCTCTCGGCAAGCACGCCAGCTGCCAGCTCCGACGGTCCGGCCTGCACCGCCTCGCACTTACACTACCACAGGATACCCTGCAGACCACCTAGACCTCGACAACGACCCTCTCGAACTACCCTCCACCAGCCAGACCCCGCCCAACGACCTTCGCCACCTCGCTCTCCTCGTCCAATTCTCATCACCAGGTACACCCCGACCTCTCTCTGCCGCACCATCCGCAGCTCGAGCGCACTCACTGACAACCTCTCACCGGAACAGAACCGCCCACCATGGCCTCGAAGCACAACTCGGACCTCGTCATGTGCAGGAAGCGTCCGTCCCCTCCCCTCTCTCTCCTCCCTCGTCTCGCTCCCTCGAAACCCGCTCGCTGACCCTTGTGCCCCTCTCTACAGAGCCTGGCATTGGTGCGCCGTCC